>NW_006399764.1:4936722-4945838 GCF_000299155.1 Elephantulus edwardii | reverse complement strand
TATGAGGTGGATTGTTTCAGTGACTGGGATAATTGGGATGGGAGTGTCAGAGACAGTGCGATTGGCACAGGACAGAGCGGAGTTTAGGGCTGTTGTGCATAGGGTCGCTATGAGTCGCAAGCAACTCGACGGCACATAACAACAACAACAACTGTTCAGTGTTGGGAGTCCCTCAATGCTTTCTTCATACCCTACCTTTTCATTAATAACACAAGTACATATCTATGGATTCACCGTGCCAGCGTAACTGCCTGATATGAATTGCAACTTTGTCACTTAACAGCAATGCGGCCTTGGGCAACATTTTTACTTCAAGCTTTCATTTCTTCATTTGTATAATGAAAATAATACTGCCTTCTTCACAGTGTGTTGTGATGAAAGATTGAGATAGCCTCTGAATTGTGGCTTAATTAGGGTTGTTTAAGCAGTAACTTGGCAGATCTTAGGGGGGAAACATTAATCTGTACAATTTCCCATCATCTGCTAGGTTTAACCTCCAAGATTACAAAACTAAGCAAAAGATGTAACCATCTCATATTCACTTTATGGCATTATATAAAGCTTTAGTTTTATCTTTGAGATTAGTGATGAGTGAATCTTCTAAAGAATTCTTTCAATAAATAGTTAATGAATGGCATTTGCCCCCTAGAATGAAAATGTGAAGCATATTTTTAGTTTTATAAAGTGTTTAGATCCCTTACACTTTTACTTTGAACACTTGTACTGGATACATGGAATCATAGTGGGTTATACTATTATGACAGAAATTTTTTTAAAAAATTTATCATTAATATTCCATTTGAAGTATCAATATATAATTTCAAAAATAAAATGCAACATTAGGAGCTAAGCCGAAATTCCCCTAAACATAAAATTCTGGTATCAAAATCTTTTAAATATCTATTCTTTCCAAGGACAAGATAAAGAAGAGAAATTGTTGAGGTGTTAATATGGAAGCTAATCTTTTAATATACTGTTTTGCCTGAATAAATAACTAGACAAGACAGAATTTCAAAGACATTTTATTTAACATTCACCATCACAGATAATATATATTTATAAAACAATGTTTACACATGCTTTAATAACTTATTTCACTGTACAACTTGCAGTCTCCTTAATAGTAGAATAAAACCAGCAAAAAAAAAAATCAGTCAGCAATTAAATAAGAATCAACTCTGTTAAAAGCATGATGAGGTGCTATCTGAAGCTTTTTCATGACATGGAACAAATAATGCATTAATTGTTTAGTTCAGTGGGTGTCTAAAAAAACCTAGATGCCTATACCTTTCTTACGTATGCTGTGAAAGGCTACTATAACCTTTCAGAATAGAGTATGTTTTTGGCTAAATTTTGTAGTGATGGCACAGGGGCCCTATCACTTTTATCCCTTTCTTAGAACTATCCTTCTCCCTTTTCTTTTACTTCCAGTTATAAATAAAAGTATTTATTTGCATTTGTGTATGCAATGTCAATGCAGTTCAAACACAGAAATAGGTTAAGCAGTTATTTGATAGCTAGCAAAAAGGTCCAAACACATTAAGAAACTAAAAGAAACAGACCACTTAGTTCGGCCAAAGTAGCACCTGGTAAAGTGGCACTTTAGTAAAACACGTAGGCAAAAATGTAAGAAGATGAGACGTTGTTCTGTAATCCTGGAAGGAAAGAAAAACAGCTTCCTAGTTAGTATCATCTCTAGTGTATGTAACAATGTCAGTCACAATGATTGCCCAATCAGGTACAAGCTCAGACTGCCCAAGAGGAAAAGGACTGCACAGCGGAAACAAAACTTCTTCCATGGAGCCACACTTGCCAACGAGAAAGAAAGGCACAAAAGGTGCACAGTTCAATTTGGCTCAAAAATTAAAAGTTGAGTGGCAATAGTTACTAAACAAAACATCATTTCTTCCACAGAGCTAAATGTTCCAGGATAATTAGCCACAACAAAACAAACACACAAAATAGCCTGGCTGTCGTCCACCATAATCGGGGACTGCACACGCTGATTGCCATTTCTAAACAGACTGGATCCCAAGGACCAAGTCCACAAAACACAGTCTGGTAACAAATTCCAATTCAATTCATCTGCTCGATCAATTTTTCTCTTGCTAGCGCTTGGCCCTTGTTCGAGCTAACCTCCTTTCGGTGCAACAGTAAACGATTCAGGCACATTCACTATCAGTTGATTGCAAATATTTTACAGCAAAATCACAAATCAAAGAGATGGCAAGAATGTCATCTAGTGAAAACCAACGCAGATTTCACTTTGACACATGTAAACCATGAAGCCCAAGTTTTTTTTAAAAAAAAAATCAAAACAACAACAACAAACAGTAGTTGTGGTCAAGTTTATCTCCTATTCCCCTTCTATCTTTAAAAGACAGCAAGAGTTTTCATTATAATTGTAAACATAAGTCTGTATCCCACGAGAGTTCACCGGGGAAAAGAAGCATCCATTCACCACATGCGGCTGACATTCCCTTTTAGATTTGCTGAAGCAACTGTAGTGTACTTGGAACTGCAAGTCCGAATAGGACGCCAGGGGATGACCAGAGAGAAGGACATTTCCCCTGTCACTGAGTTACTTTAAATAGCAGTCATGATTGCAACGAAGTATGATTAACAAGGCGTACATTTAAAAAGTCATTAGAACATCCCGCTCTTGTACACTAGTGTAGAAAGATCTCCCAAAGATGAACGAGTGCAGGCCTGGTTTAATTTTTTCAGCCAGAGCCATTATTATGTTAAGATCGCCCTCTGCTGTTAAATCAAGGTCCACTTTCAGGTTCCGAAGAGATTTAAAGGGCTTTTTCCCCTTCTGCCTGTAAATAACAATAATAATAATGATAATGATAATGATAATAATAATAATAATAATAATAATAATAATAATAATACGTGCATAGGGAACAAAACAAAGCATAATGTATGAGAATTTTTCTCCTCAATCAGCCTTTTTACTTACGTATCATCTTCAATGTATTTTATTAACGTCAAGGCTTTTCTGTGGAGGACAAGTAGAAACTGTGCAAGGAACGTGCTCCTGAGAGATAAACCGGGTTTCAAGTGAAAGACCTGCAGGGAAGTGAACCAATTTTGTAAATAACATTCCTGCATTCTGACAACACAGCACATTCCATCACGGTGTTGATATCGTCTGGCAGATGTGCTCGTCTGAACAACTCCTCAATCATTTCCACTGATGGAAACAGGGGTCTGGAAGCAGTCTGCCAATGCACTCGACTCTTGCAATCGACCTCAACATATATTTACGTTTATTTTAATATTAAAAATCGTGACGGGTGTTACTTCCAGTTGTGTGACCTCACATTTTCTGCCCAACTTGTCAAATCAAATTAAAGTCCCAGAAGGTGAGTGATGTTTATACAATGGTTTTGAGATATTCATATGACATTCTTGTGAGTGCACACAGATGGGCAGAGGTGGGAGGGAGGAAGGATTCGATTTCAGCCTGAAAAGCATGGAATTACAGCACAACAAGTTCTCCTTGAACTCTGCAGCATGTCAAAAAGCACACCGACCCCGGATCCAAAATTTACGGTCAACATAAGGATAAGGATCTCATCATTTCAAAGTTACATCAATAACAGTTCCCTGGCCTGGTCCCCAGAATGGTATTACGACAAGGCTCTAGTAGATTGAGAAGTAAGTCCCATGTAATCTGTAATTTTCTTCAAATATGTAATTAAGTAGACTTTTTCAAAAGAATGAGACAATAAGGATGCTATTATTTAAAAACAAGAGATACTAATTTTTATGAGATATTTTTGTTCAATTAAGGCTAATAAACAACTAAAAAAAAACAACAACAAAAAAAAAAACAAACCCACAAAACCCACAACAAACCCACTGCCATTAAGTCAATTCCAGGTCAAAGCTGGATATGGATAAAATGTAACCAAGTGCTCCCTGGAGTGTAGGCTGCCACCTTGATGGAAGTAAACCTTCACAACTTTCTCCCACAGAGAGGCTGGTAGACTCAGTGGCTGCTGACTGCTCTGCTGGCAGCCAAGGACTTTAACCTGTGCCACTAGGGATCCTAAAAACAAACACCACCCCCCTTCACCCAACATACACAACTCCTTTAGTTACCAGTTAGTGCTTGAAAGAAAAACATTATTAAAAATGGGGAAATGCTGTAACTTTAAATGTTAATATAGAGACCATTAATAAGTCAAATGAAAGGTCTTTTGTATACTTTAAAAAGAACAGAAACACTATGAAAAGATAACATACACTGTGATAACATACATATGCGGGCAGGATATACTAAATCAGAAAATGTGTCATACTATTCATTTTGACAATCTCAGGTCAACATTTACCTGATCTAGGAAGGCTTTTACTAGAGTGTCTCTGTGTAAAACATCTTGAAAAATATTCCTACAAAGAAAAATAAAGGCAAGGTGTTGAAATGGCTAGATAGAACTACTTTCCACAATTCCTCACTGCAACCCTTAAATTCTTAGACTTATTTTATATACAAACATATTTGCTTTAATATATTTGAGTGGTATATATATAAACTTAAAGAAATAAAATGTACATTCCTTTTTAATTCAAGTATAATACAACTTTATATTAGATTAAAATAACTGGACCGTGTATGCATCTTATCATTTTACTCTAAAGAGCAGCAGCACTTCCCAGGAAGGGTACATACATGTGTATCTATTTGCTTTAAGACTCTTTTCTTTTTTTTTTTTTTTTTTGCTTTAAGACACTTAAGAAAATAACTAATAAAAGTTAAGAATTAAGGAAGCCAGCCTTAGGCAATGAATAAATAAAATTACCAGCTATTGCTGAATATAATGTTGTAAAAACAGAGAATAAAGTAACAAACTCACCATCATGACCACTATTAAAGCAAAGCCCCAAAAAAAGAAAAAGCTTAACTTTGCATGTAATTTCTAATAAAAAGGTAGGAACAAAAGAGGCAAAGCGATGAATGTTAAGAAACATTAGGATAGAATTAAGGGACATGCTCAGATAATCATCTGCAACATCAACAGACTTAACCGTCTGGGAAGTAACATGAACCAGCTACCTAAGAAAGCATTAACAGCCTTGATAAGAATCACTGTGAATCCAGGATACAATTCACACTTGGTATCATGTGTGTCTAACACACCACCTACGATACGCGGAAACTAAACGGAATTTACTGCCAGAGGTGGTTCTATAAAGCAGAACTGTCCCAGAGGGCTTAAGCCTGCAAATATTTAAGGCAGTAGTAGACTGCTACATCTTTCCCCAGCAGAAGGCTGGCAAATTCAAACCACCGACTTTTTGCTGTTGCTGTTAGCAGCCAAGGACATTAATCACTATGGCACCAGGGGTCCTCTACCGAAGATGAACAGAAAAACCCAATCCCCCGCCATTAAGGCCATTCTGATTTGTGGCAACCCTCCATGAGGTTTCCGAATTCTGTAAATCTCTACAGGATGCAGCTGCCCATCTTTCTCCAGTGGTGTGGCTGACAGATTTGAACCATCAATGTACAGATTAGCAGCCTAACATTGAGCATCACCCAGGCTCCTTCTACCTAGCACATATTGTGTTATGTTGTTACTAAGGACTTCTGCGTGGGGATCAAACTATAGCTCACCTCCCAGTGGGTTTTCAGAGTCTGTATATTGCACGGGAGGAGACTGTCCTTTCTCCTGAAGAGGAGCTGATGGATTCAAATCATCTGTCTTTGGGTGGGCAGCACAACTCCTCGCCTCTAGGCCACCAGAGCTCCCTACCTAGGACACAGCAGATGCTGAAACAATTTTAAGATTCACGAGTTTTTTTCCTCATTCCTGACTCCTTCCTTTTTTTCTCTTACATTTTTGCTCTCATTGCTACTTTACTGATGAACTTATGGGAATGCTAAACGTGTGATTCAAGTCACAAGGATAATACAGTATTTAATAAGAAGACATTTGGAACTGAAAAGGACTGGAAACACTTGGGACCATAGTTTTAATGCCAGAAGAACAGAGAAAGGCTGAGCACACGTGCAAAAGTAATTAACAGGCCTTCCCATATTTGTGTTTTGGGTGCTGATTATACCAGACTATTGGGGGGCGGAACCTAAGAAGAAGGGAAAATCGGCATCGGTTAGACTGTCTGTCTCATCAGTGGCTGCAGTGGGCTCTGCTAGCATTCCTATGGCCCTGGAAAGAGAATAAGGGTACTTAAGTCCAGTGTTCTGAATATACCTCTTTCACTGAACAAATATCTTGATAAAACTGAACAGGATAAAACAAACCTGACCAAGAAATTTTCCAGTAACTTTTTTCATGTATTAGTTGTGAACGAAATCCTTTTTAAATGTTAAAATGGAGGACATCTTAAGAATAAATAAACAAACAACACTGCTTAAAATGCATTCAGTGAGTCAAGCCGCTGCTGTTGAGTTGGAACCGACTCACAGCTGCCCCTCCAGCCGTGAGTGTCCAGAGGCTGTAAATCGCAGAGAAGTCAGTGGGTTGAAATGGCCCGAGAGGCACGGCCTTTTAGCTGGCACTGCAGCTCTCCAGGGACTCACATAATCTAGTGAGGAAAATGTCATTTTTTTGGACAATTTTATGCCCTGAAAATTTACTTAAGAGATGGAGGGTGGTTGGGGGATAAATTTGAAAGTCATAAGATTATTGTCAAATTAACAAAACAAGAAGAGCTGGTTAAAAACAATATACATATTACACATGTACACCGGCTAAAAGAAGAAACAAAAATACTCAGTGATTGCAAATGCATGTTAAGCTCCCTCAGTTCCTCATCAAAAAAAGCTTCCAACCAATTAGCCATCCAATAAAAGGGGAGCACAAATGAATTTGGACAAGCTCTACACATGTACCAGTAACTAGGATGTGAACACATAACGATCTGGAACTCCATTTTGGGTCAAGTTATTTCCTACTCTAATTCCTCTGAAATCTTTCCAAGACAGCAACAAGAAACACTGCGGAGGTGAGGAAAGACGTCTTACTCAATTCAGTCAGGGACATATGATGTGGGACCTTTTGAACACAGCGTTTTTATTTTATACCTCTGGTAAGCACCTTCTGTGCTGCTAATGATACTCCATGCATCTGTTGGGTCAGCTCACAACTTTTCTTAGACACATAAGACATGTGCCAATCTGACAGTTTCCTTACACACTTCAGACTGGGTGACTATCTCTCACACTGTGTCTCTCACTGCTGTTCAGTCAGGGCTGACTCATGGTTGACCTGCTCTTGGTTGTTTGAAGTGATCACAGAGGCGATTGTCCATATTTCTTTGAAGGAGATGCTGATGGATTCAAAGCACCCGTTAGGCCTTTGGGGCAGCAGCACAACTCCCAAGGGATCACACTTCTAGCACTTTACTGAGTGACTATATGTCACAGTTATTAAGCGCCTTCTATTTGCTAAGCATTATACTAATGCACTTTCAATTGGTTAAGAGCTCTAACATTATACCCCAATTCTTTTGCTGATCTCAGAACTAGTGATTTCTTTTTTAATTTTTTAAAAAAATTTTTATATAAATAAAATTTTTGTTTTATACTGGTTTACTTACGACATTTGAATACACTGTTTTTCACACTGGATCTTTCCCATTTCCTTTACCTACCCCTCCCTTCACCATCAATTTGTGTGACCCTATGATTAGCCACCCCCTACCCCCCATTGTCACCCTCTCCTCCATCCTCCCCCCCTTGGAGCCTCATACATGTTCAACAGTAATAATATAAATACTTATACAGTATTTGTACTTACAGAACTAAGCTAAGAACTAGTGTTTTCTTGGGGGTTTACAATTACAGAATTTAGTATCTTTCTTTTTTCCCCTTACTAGGAGGTCTGGTGGCCTACTGGCAAGAAGCAGCACTAAAACCCAAAGGTACACGGTTCAAGGCCACCAGCTGCTCCACAGGAGAAGGATGGGCAATCTCCTTCCATGTGATTAATTGCCTCTGAAAACCTGCCAAAGGGTCAGCTATGAGTCAGTTCTGACTTGATGACATAGAACAACAGTAAACACAGAATATTATAGTTTATCATCATTATTTTTTTCTATTTAATTTGTTGACTAGATTTTGTGGTAGAAAATGGAAAGCACAATACAAAAAAAAAGTGGGAGAAAACCCCCACTATTTAGACAACTTTTACTTTTATCAAGAGAAAAAAAAAGAAGTATGGAAATGATCAGAAGAAACACAATGTGAATAAAACAAACACACACACAAAACTCAGAAGTACTTCTCTGCTGAGTTAAGAAGCCCAGTGTCTATTATATGCCTAACTATAAACAAGGAGCCCGGGCTGTACTACTGATTACTATTATTCTCAGTATTTAATATAGTGACAGAATTTCAACACATTGTTAGATAAATCCTTAAGTATTTATTATAAGAGCTAATCTAAGCTACCTTAAAGGAAACACAATCATATTAGGAGTTGGTATTTAAAAAAAACGTGCTTGATAGACCAACCTTTCTTTCCCTTTAGACACAGACTTACTTGTTTTCACTCATACATAATTCAGGCTCGTCCTACTGCTTAGCAACAATACCAGCAGGTAGAACATTACGTACAAGTCAGGAGTGAAGCTCTCGTCTGTGTAGATGATCGTGTCCTGGGCCATATCTTCTTCAGAAGTGGCTCTCCAGAACGCTGTCAGCTCCGATCTCATGTATCTCCGCTGATTATAAATATGCTCATGACAGGGTGGCATCTGCTTGACAGTATTGACGTCCACGTCTATGTGAGTGGTGGGGTAAGGGGCGTACATGACTTGCCGGAAGGGAAGCACAAAGCTTCCTGTTGAATCCTGTCATAATGAAAGAAAGAATACTTTTCCGTATATGACAAAACATACACAGAATTATTTTTGAACAGGAGAAAAAAACCCACAAAACAAAAAAAACTGGCAATGATTTGAGTACATACACCTGTCTTTAGGATTTCATGCTAAGATATTATGAATGTGTGCAAAATTTTAGTGACAGCACTGTTTTTTCTTTTTTTAATTTAGTAAATACAATTTTCTAATTATTAAATTTTATTAATTTTAATGAACATTTACAGAGATTTTGGGTTTTCATTCATTCATTGTTG
>NW_006399764.1:4929387-4936434 GCF_000299155.1 Elephantulus edwardii | reverse complement strand
TAGATGTTCACTGAAATGAAAAAGAAATAAATTAATAAATAAAAAAAAAGAAGTTCCTATAGTTCATGCTTGGAAATCGGAAGAAAAAGCAAGCAAAGTAAAATCTGGCTCAACTGGAGGAGAGTATTTAAAAGATGATGGGGAAAAAAAAACCCAGAAACAAGAGATATAAAATGTTAAGAGGTATTAAAAAAATAAAAAGAGGTTATTCACCTGATGTTGAGATTATAAATTATTTTTTCTTCTATTGATTATGTGTGTGTGTGTGTGTATAAGCTGTTTTTTAAAAATTTATTTTATTTTATTATTTTTTTGTGCATGTATCGTCAAATCAGATCTGACCGGTACAGGAGGAGATTGTCCCTCCGTCTCCAGTAGAGCATCTGGAGGATTCAAATCGTGTACCTCTGGGATTGCAGTGCAGCTTCTTGCCACTGGGCCACCATAAGCTGTTTTTAAATGTAAGTGAATATACATTGTTGTAGTAAGAAACGTCTTACTTTTCCCAAGATACAGCTGGCTAGCAAATTACTTATATATAAGAGGTACTGTCTATGTTCTACAGGAAAAGGCTATTCTCAAATTTTCATTCTTAAAAAGGCTGCTATGATAATTATCTTTTAAAATGAATATCCTTTATATGCAGTTGTTTCCTTAGGATGTATTTTCATTGTTAGAAATATTAGTTTAAATGCATTATACATTTTTAGGATTCTTGACGTATAATGCCAATGTATTCCTAGAAAGGCCTACAATTTGTAATTCCATTGAGAACTCTTAAGAAATCCTTTCTCATCAAATCATAGTTTCAAGATTTTTCTCTATGCATCTGATATAGATACATGAAGCTAAAACGACATAATTAAATGGGATGCTGCAGAAGAAATAAAAACCTTAAGCATTTTACTATGCCTTCAAATGGAAGAGGTTTAATTCTCAGATACGTACAATTCAAATTAGGCATGCATTTGCTTTAACTAGTTACTGTAATTAAATCCTATTATTCTGAGCTCAGCATGAGTGTTATTGAAAATGTTAAAAGTTGGCTCTAATTTTTATTGGCATTAATTTTTAATTTCTTTTTTTCTCTTTTTGCGACGCTCGCATCCTCAAGAAAAGCATTCACCAGAAGAGGATCAAATAACCATTAGAAAAGATGCTTCTTCATATCTTTATAATTGAAGCTCTAATAAGAAATTCATAAAGTGAACAATATTCTCCTCTTTAATTATTAAAAATAAGTCCTAATTTACAGTTTATCTGATCAGTCATTGAAAAAAAAAACCAACAAAATGAAAAATATAAACAATTTTTACTGTATCTGTAAATATAAATAGATATCCATGTGCTTTGAAATGCCAATGAGTCAGTTCCTGTTCTTAACAGCCCTGCAAAATAAAACAAAATCCGGGTGGATCCCGAACCATGTGTGTGTATACACACAAGCATGTACGTATGTAAATTTTATGTATATACATATACCTATAAATTATATATTATATTCACATATAGAAATACAGATATACATACGTACACATGCACACGCACAGATACATTAACTGTTCTAACCCTATTACACTTTTTCCAAGATAGAAAGCAGCTTAAGTATTTTTCCTAATAAATGAATACAGTACATAAATGTACAATCAGGCACCAAAATGAAGAAATGTTCCGAATTCAGGTGTGTAATTTGATTAAAAGTGGTGATGACAACAGTGGGCTCAAGTATATCAGAGGTGATGAGGATGGCACAGAGTAGGGCAGGGTTCAGACCCATTTTTCATAGGGTCGCTATGACTTGTACTTGATGGCACTTAACAACAACAATTATAAGAAGACAAGAAAACTTTAGAGGCAGGACACAAAGGCAACCACACTGGGGTCAAAGAAGGCTATTCTGTGGTGTTTCTCTGATGCTCACTGCCTCACTCAGAGCCTTCAAGTTGGAACTGACTCAGGGCTGATCCTCTTCTGGGTTCTGGAGGCTGTAAATCACACGAGAGGAGACTGCTCATCTTTCTCTCAAGGAGTAGCTGGTGGATTTAGTCTGCTAGACAGGTGCTGACATGGAGTTAGCAGCAAAACTCCTGGCAGTCTAACGATATATTCACTATAAATATATTCGCTATAAACCCGTAAAACATGCACTGTATGCTCACACATGTGATACAGAGTCAACCCTTGAAGATGACACATGAAATGCTAGCATTTAAAGAAGGACTTCAAAGCATTTATGTCATCTGTGATAAACATATACCCTACCTTCAGCAGGCCTTGTACAAAGAGCCCTGACTCATATTTAAGTGATGATTCAGCTTCACATAATCTGGAGCATTTTCTCTCTGCTGGAGTCAGAAAAAGGCATAATGTTCTCACTATCTATAAAATAAAAGAGCTTAGCATTAAAATATGAAGTAAAAAGGCCATTATTTAGAAAATAAATTGGAATAGAAATTTCAATTGTTACTGTCAATATATACATTCTGAGAACAAGTATTCCTTAATGACCTAATATCTTTCACAGTTAAAACTGCTGCTACTTAAAACAAAGACTTTGAGGTCAAATAAACTTGGGAATTGCCTTGTAAATTTACTGTAGGATTTATCAAAGTTTTAGCACTGGAATATATGACTTTTCAAGACAATGCTACAGCATGCAACTTTCTCAACTTTATTTAAACATGCTACCCTTTATTTTGGTGAGAAACAGTGATCTAACACATCACTAACTGCATCTATACCTAGTAACAAATGGCTTTCAGACAAGCAAACAATTGTGGGCAAGAAAATGAAATGAGTTTAGCAAGACAGAATTATAATTTCTGTTTGGTAGTAATAGTTTCTACACATGTAATCTCATCATAATGAATATCAAGGAGTAACAAATCCTTCTATAAATGAGCACCAATTTTACCGAGTTTTAAATAAAGAGGCTCTTGACTGTTAGGGCTTACAAACTTCTGCGTCTAAGAAGATTCAATCTTTAACTTTATTAAAAAAACATAAAAAAGTCATGTAAGTATATTAGAATTTAGGCTATGTCCAGGAGTTATTATAATAATACTGTGGTTTCCAGCCGAGAGGAGTGGCAACTAATTTCTCAAATGAAAAAGATATCATTTGCGTAACTCTGTTGAAAGGGGCAGGGAATGAGGAGAACACGGAATACAGAGCCCCAACCACTGAGCATCTCATCCCCTATAATGCAGACTGAGCATTACCTCTGTAGATTCCTAAGGCTTTGGGGTTAAGTAGGTGGAAAGCTGCCTTTAAGGGTAACAGATAGAAATGAAATCACTCGTTACTAGATGAATATAATGATAGAAATATGTAGCATCTCCACAGAGTACATGTTCCTGAATGATTATAAAAGAAACACAATGCCGGTAAAACCAAAATTCTTGTAAGTGAACGGGTTTGCTTATTGTTTGAAAAGAAAGTATATTATGAATATGTTCGTAAGGCAAATAAGTACCGTCAATTTATTTCTTGCATAAATTTACAAAAAAAATTTGAATTACTCTATGCCATCCAGACAATCCTGGACTCATGGCGACCCCATATGACAGTGAACACTTGCCCCACAGTGTTTTTTGGGTGACACCTAAATCTCAGCAATCTTTATAGAAACAGACTAACACTTTCTTTTGTAAGGCCATGTAGGTTCAAACCACTAACCCTTTAATTATCAGCCAAGGATATAATGTTTGTGCCACCAGAGAATCTTCTTTAAATTAGTTTTGAGAATCTTCTTTAAATTAGGGTGGAATGTTGACTCACTAATGGGTGTGAGATAATGTGATTTGGCCTCCTTTTTACAAACACATTTGGTCAGCAGTATGGGGCTGGCATCCAGTTTGGAAGTTGTCTGCAGCAGCCAGATTATACAGAGGCTTGTTTGCTGGTTCTGGTGAGGATTAGGGTGGAAGGAGGAAAGTTAAACAAGTGTTCAGGTCTTTTGTTCATAGGGTCGTCCATAGGGTCGCTAGTCTATGACTCAATGGCACTCAACAACAACAACAGCAACAACAAAATTGATAGATGAGGATCCTAGTAGTTTAAATAGTTAAGCACTTGACTAATAAACAAGACTGCTAATTTGAAGCTACCTAATAGCTTGAGGAAGAAACACTTGCTGATTGCTCCTAAAGAATGTTGTTGTTGTTGTTGTTGTGTGCCATTGAGTTGCTTGTGACTCATAGCAACACTATGTACAACAGCCCTAAACCCTGCTCTGACCCTTGCCAATCTTATTGTCTCCAACATGTCCATCCCCATTACCCCAGTGTCGGAATCAATCCATCTCATAAAGATTATAACCTAAAAAAAAACTTCTATGGGTTCTCCTTTGTCACATCGTATCAGAATGAATCAAAACTAACTCAATGACACCTAATAACAACAAATTGAAACATAATATGCACTTATCTCTGATTTTGTATATTAATGGCTAGTGAGGAAAAGTATAAAACCCCTTGGTTTAGAATGCTTGGAAAGAGATTAATTCACCTAACATAGAAGGGAGGGGTCACAAATATTAATACATATAAAAAACCAGAAAACCTGTGCAGGCTGCTCTATAAAGATTTATACTTTTCTACTCCTACGAGTCGTACTAGACAGTAGTAGGGTGGCGGTATAAAAATACAAGGTTTTCTTCACATTTATTAAAGACAATATAAGAAAACGCAAGACAAATAGATTTAAAAATATTTCATTTTAAACTCCTTTAAACCATTTATATATAACTGAGATGAGGATTTATGAGTTAAAAAATGTTAAACAACTTCATATCTAAAAGTTTATTTTAAACTTACTTCCCCACAGGCTGTCACAGTAATTTATATTCCTCTCTATACTATTTGCAATTGCTTGCTATGCATCAGAGAGCTGGACAATAACTAGGGAGGATAGAAAGAGAGTTGATGCCTTTGAGCTGTGGTGCTGGAAAAGAGTATTGAATATACCATGGACTGCTAGGAGAACAAGCAAGTTCGTCCGGGAGAGGGTGAAACCAGGCTGCTCCTTGGAGACAAGGATCCTGAAGCTTTGTGTGACATACTTTGGGCATGTTGCAAGGCGGGATCAGTCCTTGGAGAGGGACGTCATGCTTGGAAGGGTGAGGGACAGCTCAGGAGAGGAAGACCCTCGATGAGATGGATTGATTCAGTCACTGGGGCAATGGGGATAGGTGTGTCTGAGACAATAAGATTGGCAAGGGATAGAGCAGGGTTTAGGGCTATTGTGCATAGGGTCACTATGAGGTACAGGTGACTTGACAGCACATAACAATAACAACAACAACAATTAAAGATCTTAACTGCCACCGATCCTTTCAATTAGTTTATGCTATGGTGGTGGTTGTGTACCATTGGATCAGACTGATGTATGGCTGACCCTGCAGCGGGTTTTCAGAGGCAGTACATCACACAGAAGGAGACAGCCCATCTTTTTCCTGGGGAGCAGCTGGTGGATTTTAACCACTGCCAGTGTAACTCCTAAGTACCAAGCACCAGAGCTTCCTAGAATGTGGTAGCAGTATTAAAAAGTAGAATCTTCTGCTGAATGAAAGAAGAAATTAAAAAAAGGAAAAAGCACTTACCTTATTTACTTTCTCTGCACTACTACCTACGACGACAGAGCAGCCACATGTCTGCAGGTGTGAACTGATTGCACTGTAAGTTGAAAAAAAGAAAAAGATTAAAAACACTGCCTATGGAACAAATTCACAGAAATAAGCGCAAAAGTTCCAAAGAACCAAGAACAGTTTTCCACGATACAATCGAAGGCTCCAAGGATCTCACAGATTCCTTTATCAGTTTGACCTGACAGCGTGACCTCTGGGGTTTGGTTACACTTGAGGCTACTATAGGCATCCTCTCTTCTGAACCTTAAGTTCAAACAAGCTGGCAAAATAGTTCCCTTTTACAACTAAGGAAACCCAGGGGGAGAGGTTAGCAACTTATTAAATGAGATTTGATTAAAAAAAAAGAAAATAAAATTTTTTTACTTAAAAAAACCCAAAAAATGTTTAATGCATGGCTACCATGGAGTAGAACTAGGACTAAAGTAGTTCTCTTCCAAGTCATTAAGGTTGATACGGGTTGTAACACTCATGGATTTCATCATAAAGCTAAAGGAAAAGGCTGAGAACATGAAAGCAAATTCACTAGCTTCTCATCCCTCATTTTTAATAATAAAATTTCACAGTAATCTGCAAAGTCAAAGAACCGCCCTTATAGGGGGTGGGCTAACAACACATGTAGATCTTCCCTATGTCTAAGTAACTTAAACTCACAAACAATGAAATGTAATTTGAAAGGATTCTTAGTTTTGGGTTCAGTGAGAGCTAAAACAGAAAACCAGCACCAAACAAGGGGCCAAAACTTTCAGGCTGGGTAGTATGGAAATATGGCTTCTGTAAGTAGAGCACCAAATTCACCATAAACATGCAGAGAGAGGGAAAAAAACCCCAGAACTTGGCAACAGTTCAAATACGCAGATAACTCAGAATAATCTGGGTTATATTTTCTTCTGGTATATCTCCTGTCTTCTAAATCCTATCATACATGAGTCTAAGATTAGTATCTCTTTCACTTAGTTTTTATGAGGAAACCACCGCACCCCCCCAAGACCTCTTACTTGAGAAGGAAGCCTTCATGACAGCTGTCACCAATATCATCGTCGTTCAGCACTGTGTCAGCTATCTGAAACACACCAGGAAGGCAATTAGCCTGGCGAAATCATAATGCTGAAACAACACTTTCACGCTTTCTGAAGTCTAGGCTCAACATTACACACTGCCCTCATTTCTGAGCATCAAAAGACCCCATAAAACTATACGTGTGTATCATCAAGTCCTGTCAGAAGCACAAACGTGGAAGCTGGTCAGGCGGGTCAAGCAACACTTTTTACAAGAACAACTTCTCGTCAGAACCAGGAGACAAGTTTTAACAACAAAATCAGGAGTGCAACCAGAGGCGCTTCCTACAGGCATCTCTGGGCACACGTAATCCTTGATTTAAAGTGTCCTTACATTATGTTTAT
>NW_006399764.1:4916541-4929127 GCF_000299155.1 Elephantulus edwardii | reverse complement strand
AAAAAAGTGTCCTTAATAAACAATTACGGAGACTACATCAGTAAATACAAACAAGCATCCATTGACAGCAGTGCTTTGTTGTCATGAACACTATTTTAATACTGATTACTTCTGCAAACTCAGGAAGTCTCCCACCTCTGGGAAGAACAAATGTGGTAAAACAAAATAAATAGATTTAATTTCACCCTAACTATTTCTGATCAAAGAAGTCTCTGGCCATAAAATTCAAGATTTTAGGCTGGCTTTTTGTTAAAGTGTATAATAAATCATATAATAATACACAAGACATAACAAAAGCATATACCCCTAAAATTAGAATATTACCAATACAGAGAACAAGTTAACTCAAAACAAGTGATGAGGGCTAGTTTGACTTCTATTGAATAATCTAATAAAGAACTTACATTAATTTCTTCAGAAACGCTATGTGACTTCATAGATGAAAGGAGTTCCATTACGGGAATTACTTCCCCAGTAAGCATGGGAATAATACTCTGGCCCTGCAGAAATGAGGAAAAGTGAGGCAAAAAAGTACACACTATGGGATAAGCTGGGCAATGAAACAACTAAAAATAAAAGCAAACAATGATAGTCCTTGATGGAAACACTTGACAACTTAATACTTAAATCCTGCTCTAAACAAGCCTGCTATTCAAAATACTTTCTAAAGAATTTACATGCTATTTAAAACATTTTCGTTCTTGTAAGAATCATTTTATTTTGTCAGCACACAATCATTGGTTTAACATTTACTGTTGCATGCACTAAGTTAATCACTATGTGGTGATGTTGTTCCGTGCTGTCAAGTAGAAACTGACTCAGAACCGACCCTTCAGCAGGTTTTTGGGGGCTGTAAGTTGTACAGGAGGAGATTGTTCATCTTCCTTCTGTGCAACAGCTAGTCTATTAGATTTCTTTCTACGTTTAAACTGGCAGAACAACTCCTTAGTACCAGACCACTAACCCACAATGCTAGTAAATGTAAAAAGAAGGATCTCCTTTGAAATTGAAGAGGTAAAAATGTTTGCTGAGTAAAGGTCATCAATATGGTTCATATTGAAAAATGAAAAATGCCAAGCTTAGAAAATATCTGAAATTCTTAGCAAATAAATTAGTAAAGCTTGAATCAATATCCAATACTTCCACATGGAAATAGTAATAATCCACTCAACCGTAAGTCAGTATCATAATTTATATTTGAATCAAAACCAGTTTCCTTTGGGGTTTTTTCAAGATTACATTTCAAAAGTGTAACTTTGAAATTTGCAATTTGTAGAAATCAAAGAAAGACTCAGTACAGAACAATACAAATGTTAGTTATTACCTTTTTATTTTATTTTATATTTTAATGAAAGTTTATAAAGAATTTGGATTTCCATTCATTCATTGTTGCACATTTTCTTCCCTGTTTTCCCTTCCCCCCAGTTAGCTTTTTTCTTTGGGAAAAAGTTCTTTCATTGTTATACAGTCTTGCACCCTTCCTCCCTTACTAGGCAATAGGCAACTCTTATTTTGGTCTCTTGTCATGCCAATAATACTCAATAGTATATTCCTTTTATATGATACTCTTCCTTGTCTATTTCAATGCCATATACACTGTTTGTCCCACCTTTTCTTAATTTTGCCCTACCCCCTTATTAGTCCTGTTCTGTAACAGTGGCACTATGCAGTACTTCTCTTTTTGTGACTGAGATATTTCACTCAGCATAATGTCCTCTATTGTCACCTATTTTGTATATTTCATGAGTTCCTTGTTTTTCAGTGATACATAATATTCCATTTGTGAATATACCACAGCTTCTCTATCCATTTGTTTGTTGATGGGCACTTGGGTTGTTTCCATCTCTTTGCTATTGTGAATAAAGCAGCATTAAACATTGGTGTGCCTATATCTGTTTGGGTGGTAGTTCTGGTTTCTTTAGGGTCTAGTCCCAGTAGTAGAAGTGCTGGATCAAATGGTATTTCTATTTCCAACTTTTTGAGAAAGCGCCATACAACCTTCCATAGTGGTTGCACAACAGTGAATAAGGGTTCCAATTTCTCTACAGTCAGCATTTGTTGTTTGCTGTTCTGTTGAATTTTGCTATTCTTACTGGGGTGAGATGGTATCTCATAGTTGTTTTGATTTGCATCTCTCTTAGAACTAGGGATTTTGAACATTTCTTCATGTGTTTGTTTACCATCTGAATGCCTTCTTTGGTGAAGTGTCTGTTCATATCCTGTGCCCATTTTGTAATTGGGTTGTTTACCTTTATCTTATTGTGGTCTTCAAGTATTCTATAAATTCTAGATATAAGTCCCTTATAAGAAATGTCATTACCAAAATTCTTCCCCCCGTCTGTGGTTTCCCTTTTTACCCTGTTGGAGTTGTTGTTTTTTTGTTTTGTTTTGTTTTTTTTTATGTGTGTACCGTCAAATCAGATCTGACTGGTACAGGAGGAGATTGTCCCTCCTTCTTCAGCAGAGCATCTGGTGGATTCGAACCTAACATTTCTGGGATTGCAGTGCAGTTTCTGCCACTAGGCCACCAGCGCTCGCCTGTTGGAGGTTTTGAATGTGCATAGGGATTTTACTCTTAGAAGGTCCCATTCATCTATTTTATTTTCTCCTGGTTGTAGGTTTTTCAGAATGCTTGGAAGACTGTTCAAGTTGTGGATTAGTGCTTCTAGGGTTCTTCCAAGCTTTTCTTTAATGAAATTATTAGTCCTTGGTTTTAGTCTAGGTCCTTGATCCACTCTGATTTGGTTTTTGTGTATGGTGTGAGGTGTGGGCCTTGTTTGAGTTTTCTGCAGATGGTTTTCCAATTTTGCCAACACCACTTGTTAAAAAGGCTGTTGTTTCCCCACTTAAGCTGATTTCATCTCCTTGTCAAAAATCAGTTCCCCTTAGGTAGATGGGCTGATTTCTGGGTTCTCAGTTCTATTCCAACAGCTATTTCTAATTTACTGAATAGCCCCACTCGTTGCTTGACCACTTTGAATATGTAAAACCTTGGAGATGTATATGAAATTGTCAAAAGTACACTGACTTTTAGCTAAAATTTTAAAAATGATGTTTTATCACACATATTTCATGATATTCACCTTCAAAATTAGAGCGTGATGCAGCCCTGGATGTGCTCTCCAGGTTGCGGCAAGGTATGTGGAGGACAACTATTTAGCTGGAAGAGATTCCTATTTATTTCCACTCCCCAAAAAGGCAAGATACAACAGCATGGAAATTATTGAACAATATCACTAAAGTTGTAAGCAAGCAAAATCTTGCTGGAGATTATCCAAAAATTACAAGAACAATTCTGATAGAGAAATGCCAGAAATATAATCTATGTTTAGAAGAAGCCATGGCACTAGGGTATGATCGCCAATGCCAAACGGATCTTGACTGAAAACAGAGAGATTATGCAAAGGCTTTTGACTAAGTAGATCACAAAAAATTGGGGCTAACATTAAGAAGAATGGGAGTCCCAGAACATTCGATTATGGTCATGTGAAACCTATAACTGGACCAGGAAGCAGTTGCCAGACAGAACAAACACTGCATGGTTCAAAATCAGGAAAGAAAAAAGGGGTGCATCAAGGATGTGTCCTCTCGCTATACTTTTTCAATTTATATAAGCAGAAAAGATCATTCAGGACACTAGATTTTATGATGAAGAATGTGACAGCAGGATTGGAGAAGGCTCATCAACAGCCTGCATTATGCAGATGACACAACCCTGATTGCCAAATCTGAACAGGACTTGAAGCATTTGCTGCAGAAGGTCAAGAACTTCATTTTCAATGTGGATTAAAGCTCAAAATCAAGAAAACAAAATTCTTATTCACTGGGCCAACTGGCAGCATTCAGATAGATAGAGAAGAGATTGGGATTATTACCAATTTCATCTTGCTAGGATCCACAACCAGAACTCTTGGCACCAGCAGTCAGGAAATCAAAAGATGAGTTGTTTTAGGAAAGTGTGCTATCAAGGACCTCTCAAGAGTGCTAAAGAACAACAATGTTAGTCTAGAGACTAAGGTGCACCTGATCGGGCCATGGTCTTTATAATTACTTGCTATGCATTAGAGAGCTGGACAACGCCTATGGATAACAAAAGAATAGATGGACAGGGTGAAGCTGAGCTGCTCCTTGGAGGCAAGAATTTTAACACTCCATCTCATATACTCTGGGCAGGTTTCCAGGAGAGACCAGTCCTTGGAGAAGGACATCATGCTTGGAAGGGTGGAGAGTCAGTACAGAAGACCCTGGATAAGATGGATTGACACTGTAACTATGGCAATGGGAGCAGGTGTATCAAGAGACTGTGAGATAGGTTCAAGATAAGGTAGGGTTCAGAACTATGCATAGGGTCTCTATGAGTGATAGGTGACTTGACAGCACATAAAAACAACACTGGAGTTAGTCTTTGGTAACCTAACACAATTGTTGAGTTCCTTAACTTGCTTGGGAGTTTAAATGTGATGTGTCTCCAGAATTTTTTTCCTAAGCCGTAAGTCCACAAATGACTTACTTTATTCATAAATTCATTCTGCCTAATCCTGACAACACACTCATTCTTCAATTTACTGCTGCTGAAATTTACAATTTACTACTTCTGCAAATCTGCTGGAGGGTCAATGATGGGTTGATTATGACACAATGGCAAACTACAACAAAGTTTAAAAAAGGAAGCTTTCTGGTGGCCTAGTGAGTAAGGATTTACACCACCAACCCCAAAGCAGGTGCTTTCAAACCACCAGCAGCTCCTCAGGAGAGAGATGAGTAATCTGCAGTGCAACTGACTGCCTCTGAAAACCCACTGGAAGGCCAGTTATGAGACGGTTCCAACTCAGCAGCAATGAGAGGTGGTGGTGAGTCTAAAACAAGGAACCCTAGGGCACAGCAGTTGACTTCTGAAGCCATCAGCCATGCCTTAGGAAATACAGGGCTGTTATGAGTCAGAATTAACTCAAATGGTAATTCTGTTTTAAAGTCCAAGACATGGAAACTTTCATTCCATTTATTCTGCGTATCTCTCTCTAAAGGTTCAATTTCTTTTTAGGCTAAGTCTGTTCACAGAATATGCCTTATATGCAGGAGTGAAAGGTACTCTCAGTCTTTCACAAGGAATACACAGTGGGATTACTGACATTTGTTTGTACGCAGGAAGAGACATTTTACCTGATCTTCCATTCTTTCTGTGCCTTCTAGGACAATCTTCTGAACATTTTCTTGCCTTTCCTGAGTGAGAGAAAGTTTATTAATTAATGACTTTAAAGATGATTATTTTCCAAACCTCATTAAGTGGCAGACTTAATTAAGTGTGTAATTTAGTTCAGGGAAAAGTATTTTCCACTTCAGGGAAAAAGGAAAAACTTAAAAAAAGACCAGAACATTAACCAACAAATCTATGCTGTCATAGACAAAATAAAACCACTCTTTATTCTAAAATCAAAACCAGGCAATTAAGCAGAAAATAATAAGCTAACATCTGAATAGTTTCACAAAAGAAAATCATGATCTTTACTTTTTAATCTGGGGAAGGAAGAGCCTCCTGATTTGAAATTTTTTTTTAAAAAAGCAAGGCTGAAAACACAGCCAAAAAAAAAAAAAAGCAACAACAACAGCATTTAGAAAGATTATATTTGCCCTTTCTATCTGGCAAAAGATGTAAAAAAATATACTAATGCTTAAATAGGCTGCCAGATTACAATCAAATCAGAAAACAAGAAGGAGAATTCAGTTTGTTTTTAGATTTGTCAAAGGTGTATGGAAAAGTAAATATCACTAAATACTGAACTACAGAATTCAGTGGTAACGATATTTTCTTTTTGCTTAATCTGCAAAATTAAAAGGAAGCAGCTCTTAGAAATGAGTTAATCTAATTTTATCACTTTACAGACTTTGGAACCTGAGAAAGAAACTTAAAAAACAAAACAAAACTGAAGGCAACATATCCAACCACTTAGGAAGCAAGTTCTCATTGCCTATCGTGACACATTGTATTAAGTACAACTCTATGCAATGCACAGAGAGCAGACAGCTCTTGACTCAAAGGATTTCAGGACAAACTTGTTATGGGTTTAAATTTTTCTAAGCTCTAGCATTTGGGTTTCAATGTGGTGCTACGCCCTACTTCTTTGCAAGGTGATTAGACAGATCAGGGATACTACCCGAGATGGACATACCTATCAAATAGGACACAAACTAAATACATGACAGCTTTTTCCTCCAAATTATTTGTATAAAAGTTTGATGAATACATCAGAAGATAAACCACCAATGGCAACATTAGTGCAATAACTAAGGTTTAAAGGACTTACCTTATGCATCCATATCCTTCCTTTCCGGATGATGTGTGTTAATCTGTCAACACACACTCTGTGAAGAGGGAGATAGAAACTGAGCTCTGTCTGCGGAAGTATAATTGATAGTCCATAGGTACTTCGATCTCCATTCCAGTTCCCATCGAAGATCAAAGAAACTATAATCACTCCCTTTTCAGACAAGACAAAAAACTTGACATCTATGGCCCCACTTTCTGCATTTCGAAGGATCTCCCCGTTTAGGGTATGGTTGGCAAGAAAGGTTATTTCTCCATCACTGAGAAGTACTTGCTCTGTCTTTGGTGCCCAAATGTGCCTTACTCTAGGACCAAGGATATTGTCCCAATAAGCAAAAGTAGCTGCCAATAGAGGTGATTCACCACTTAAAGCAATCTCTGTCTTGGCAACAGCTGGAGATGGTGGTGGACAGAGAGACGACATCACTGCATCACAACTGTCACATTATCCAAATGTCCCAGAGATTTCTAAACAATGACACAAAAAAGACAAACATTAGGCTCGGAAATTTTAAAGCCATCCACCAAAAATCTCAAGTGATTGAGACTTCTGTGTTTTTCTTCTCTTGAGACAAATAAGATTTGAAGAATGTCTCCTACCAAAGATATTCAAATAGCATGATGGGTGCACATTCAATGTTTGCTGATGTCACAATTTTATGAGCCACGATAATTTGCCATTTATAGTCAAGGTATATATTTAGAAAGGCAAAACAACAATAAAAAGGGAAGGGGCCTTTGAACATTCATATAAAAGTTTACATACTCGAGATCACACAGCAGTTTCCAAAAGCCCTGACTTTATGTGCAACTCTAACATGACTGAGTACTTGTTTCAAAAGTCACAGCAACTAAAGAGGTCCAAAGAGACCATGATGCCTGGCAACAGAAAAACCTTAAAGCCTATAAAACGGTAAATAAAATAGACAAAACATGGCAAAAGCACAACAGTCTGGAATCAACACAAAATAGCAAACTGTTCTGTTCATTCTCTTTCCTCACTCTGAACGTTCTGGGTATCAGGGTACTGAAGTCTAATACTGGTATTTAAAATGACTGAAACAGCAAGCAAAGATGAGGTGCAATAATACGTTATGTCAGAAAGCTACATAGCATTAAACTACTGTCAAAATAATTATCTTCTAAATGGCTAAAATGAAAAAAAAAATTTAAAAAGCTTTAGTTACTTAGAACATACAGTGACTGAAAAGTTTGGATGGGTCGAATAAGCCATTCTGCCCAGGTCTTTAAATCTGCAGAGGAAACGAACACAGAGAAGCGCAGGCTGTCCTAGGCTCTTGGCTCCTGTGCTCACCTTTGTAGATCTTATGCTACTTGTTGTGTCCTTCAGAAATCATGCATTCCATGCAATTAATACAAAACAGAAAACGAATCATTCTTATCAAATACCAAACAGAGTATCTGTATTCAAAATCTAAAAGTTAAAAAGAAAATGACAATTTCCCTTAACAAAGTAAAAAATTGTGGAATCTACTTATAACAGCCATGAAGAACAGCTAAGTCAATTAATAGATCTATCTTTGCCTGTGTGATAGCTTTGGGAGGCATTATTTGATGTATAAATTTATGTTAAGTATGAACCATTTTTAAGAATTCTATCTATGTTTTGTAACAACTTCAGAGACTGATGAAAAACAGTGACTTCTTTTTAGAGCACTAGAGGAGCACTCTTATCACAACATTAAGAAATAAGGATTGTTGTTATTGTTATTGTTAGTTCAAATCACAGCAACCCAACAGATCTAAGCCTTTTCCAGTCCTGTGCCATCCTTGTCATCTCTGGCATACCTGAGCCCACTGCTGCCGTCCCTGTCACTCTAACCCATTGAGGGTCTTCTTGACTTTTGTTGACCCTCTACCCTTTCAAGCATGATGTCCTTCTCCAAGAAACAGCCTCTCCTTGCAACATGCCCAAAGTATGTGACATGAAGGACGTTTCTCCACCCTTGCCTTCAAGGAGCACTCTGGCTACACTTTTCCCAAGACATGTCTGAACTTCTGGCAAGCTGTGGGCTATTCAGTGTTCTTTTCCAACATCACAACTCAAAGGCATTAACACTCCTTCTGTCATACTTATTCACTGCCCAGATCTCGGACACTTGGCAACCAGCTGAAAAGATCATGGCCTGAAGCAGGTGCACCTTAGTCTTCAAATGGACATCATTGCTCCTCAGCAATTTGGAGAGGTCTCTGGTGGTGGACTTTCCCACTGGAGTATGTCTCCTGACATGTTGATTGCTTGCATCAAGGGTGTTGACTGTGGATCTAAGTAAGATGAAATAAATCATTGAGAATTTCAATCTTTTCTCCATCATAACATTGTTTATCAGTTGAGTGGTGAGATTTTTGTCTTCTTGATGTTGAGGTGTAATCTACATTGAACACTATAGCCCTTGGTCTTCTACAGGGTTTCATGTCCTCCTCACTTACAGCAAGCAAGTTTCTGTCATACGCATAATTCTTCTTTATAGAGTTCAACTTCTTATATGATTTGCTCAGCATACAGACTGAATAGGTATGTAGAAAGGATACAACCCTGATGCACGACATTAAGAATTAGCATAAAGAACTTGGACAAACAATTATATTTCAACATGGTTAAATACAAAGACAGTTTCTCACTGTTGTTGCTATTATTACGAGCCGGCGAGTCACCTGTGACTCAAAGTGATCCTATGTACAACAGCTCGGAAGCCTGCCCTGTCTTGAGTCAGTCTCACTGACTCCAACACACCTACCCCCACTGCCCCAGTTACAGTAACACTCCATCTCAGCCAGGGTCTTTCTCTTCTACGCTGTCCTTCCACCCTCCCAAACATGATGTCTTTCTCCAAGGACTGGTCCTTCCTGGCCATGTGCCCAAAGTAAGTGAGGCAGAGCTTCAAAATCCTAGCCTCCAAGGAGAAACTTGGTTTCACCCTTTCCAAGACAGACCTATTTGTTTTCTTAGCTGTCCATGGTATGCTCAAAACTCTTCTCCAGCACAACTCAAAGGCTTCAATTCTTCTTCTGTCATCCTTAGTCATTGCCCAGCTCTCTGATGCATAGCAAGTAATTGCAAAGACCATGGACTGGATCAGACGCACCTTAGTCTCTAGACTGACATTGTTGCTTCTCAGTATTCTGGAGAGGTTCCTGAGAACAGATTTTTCCCAGTGCAATTCATCTTTTGATTTCCTGACTGTTGTTGCCAAAAGTGTTGATTGTGGAGCCAAGCAAGCGGTAATTGTTAACAACTTCAATCTCTTCTCCATCTATCATGGTGCTGCCAATTGGCCCAGTGTTGAGAATCTATGTTTTCTTAATGTTGAACTTCAAGCCATAATGAAGACTACAGTCCTTGACCTTCTGGATCAAGCGTTTCAGGTCCTCCTCAGTGACAACAAGCAAGGTATCATCTGCATAGCACAGGTTGTTGATGAGTCTTCCTCCAGTCCTAATGCCACATTCCTCCTCATAAAGCCCAGTCTCCCGAATGATCTCTTCTGTATATAGATTGAAAAGGTACGGAGAAATCTTTTATTTCAGAAGTTCATTGGTTGTTATTTTGGTGCCATAAAGTGGAATGTGACTCAAATCACCCTTATAAACAAGGAATCTGAACTCTGCTCTATCTTTTGCCAATTTCACCTTTTCTGATATTATTTGAGTCCATTGTTACAGTCACCGCACCAATCCATCTTGTGGAGGATCTTTCTTTTGCTAAGAAGATGAACTTCTTAAATGAATTAGATAATATTTACTTTTCATATGCTCTATAGAGAGACTACAATGGACATTAAGTTGTATAGCTTGCTTGCATATATTTTAAACAATGTTTACAACTTACAGACTGTTGTTGCTGTGGTGTACTGCTGAGGTGGAACCCACCCAAAGCTGACAGCAAATGATAGTAGAATTGACTGCCCATCTTTCTTCCATGGAGCAGCTGGTAGCTTTGAGTTGTGTACCTTGGCATTGGCAGTGAAATTCCTTACCAGTAAGCCACCAGAACTCCCAATTTAGACATAGAGAATACAGTAATTAACATCGGTCAAAACTGTTGAGCGTATCACATACTGGGCACTCCCGCTTTGCTCCACCAGTGAAAGATGGGAACAGTTTGAAAAGTAAGCAAAGTGCAAAGTTAGAAGGATTGCTTTTTGAAAAAACCTTTACAAAGCCATCCCTTCTCTGATTAAGCTGTTTGCTCTACTGTAATTCTAAATCAAAACTTTAGAATAATGAGGTGTATCCTTGTAATCTGCTTTTTTGTTTGTTTTGATATATGCAATCCCAAGAGAAGGAAGGTCTTTAAGTCAGGTCACTAATCAAACATGAGCTTCCTGTCCCACTTGAAAGTGAACTGTTTGTGACAGATAACCGTCTTTCTTACACAGCCAGTAAGACTCAAGAAATAAAGGCTGAGGTGCCACTTGCAGGTACCATTGCTCCCAGATCCAAGTTTCTCAGATACTAAGAACAACAATTCACCTATTCCTTTTAAGTCAGTCACTGCCATCAAGTCAGTTCAGCTTCATGGCAATCCTCCATCAGGTTTCTGAGGCTGTAAATTTAAGAGGCAAAGACTGCCCATCTTTTTCCTGTGGAGCTGCTGATGGATTTGAACTTCCAGACACCTAGACTTTTGGTTAAAAAAGCAACAATAGATAGACTATGCCACTAGAAGGCCTACTATTCTATGTTGTGGTTGTTGTGTATCGCTGAGTTGGAAATAACCCACAGATGACCCCCCAATGCGTTTTCACAGGTTGTTAATCACACCGGAGATTGCTCATCTCTCTTAAGGGGAGTAGCTGGTGCATTTGAACTGCATGCCTTTGGATTGGCAGCACAACTCCTCACCACTAAGCCACCGGAGCTCCCCACTACTGTAGGATTAGTTAATATATATTCGTTAGAATTAGTTAATACAGAAAGCATGAGTAATTCCCCCCCGCCCTCCCCCCTTGACTCTTTTTTCCTGGAAACAAACTCTGGGCTGTCACAAGAGCCAAATAATTTATTTTTCCCTATCAAAAAAAATAGTATCTATGTAATCGTGTCCTACAATGAGTTCGTAATACAAAGACTTGAATGTGTTCTATAATCTCTCTCCTCCTTCCATTCCCCATATGTATAAAGAACACAATCCTGAGGCAGTTCCCAAGTGATTCAGGCTCTTCCTAGAGCGGCAGGCCTCATAACACCACTAAGGAGTCCCTCTCTATATGAGTAATCACCTGTATAAATGCTTACTTCTGTGATGTTTCCTGAATAGATTAAGCTACTACAAAGCGAGTCTTCTGTACAAATAAAAAGGTAAACATACTGGGAGCTCTTGCTTTGTCCCACCAGTGAAAGACCACCTTTGGATAGGTATTCATCCATGAGAAACAAACAAACCGCACTGTTACTCTACCACAGCCTAACACTATCGGGAAACAATGACTCTGTCCTGCGCAAATGCGTAACCTTTCCCTTGGATCCAGAAGTCTGGCAGAGTTCACGGCGGCCTGAAACACCAGATCTCGGCACAGCAGACACTGTGTAATCAGTGTACTTCTCTCTGCAACTGATACCATCAGTCAAGTTACAGTGGACACTTCCCTTTAAGTGAGAAGGGTAACACCGGTGCAGAGGAACAGCTAGAGACCATGTCCCAAGGATAGGACCACAACCTTGTCTAGAGCAGCTGTCAGGTCACAGGGCCTGAGCATGCTCAGAAACTTCTACCGCTTTTCCGTGGACCTGGGTTAAGATCGCACGCCCATCCCTACCCTGCAAGACCTCCTCTCGGGTTGGGACCATGCACGGTTCCCCTGGAACCCCCTAAAGGGTAAAGACCAGCCCTCCCAGCACCCTCCAGTCTGGCCACTGGGGCCAGGAGGCGTTTTCCCCTCATTCCCCCCAAAAGCTTCCCGCCAGGAGGGGGGGAAAGGCCCAGGGACTGCAGGCGGGAGAGCGGGAGAGAGGCCCGATCGCTAGGGTCCCCTATGTCTGTGCCGCCGCAGGCAAGCACCGGGCCCGGATGCTGACAACCCCGCTAGACCCCAGGCTGGAAAATCCCAGCCAGCCGCCCTCAGGGAAGAGAAGGGAAAAGACAAGGGAGCCTGAGCCCCAGGAACTGCCCCGCCGCCGTCCGGGCGGCCAGACACCAAGCTGCCTCTCACTCGCCTGCTTCTCACTCACCCCCACTCGCCACCGCCCGCGTCTCGGCTGCCGCGGGTACAGGAACCAGGACCGCAACCGCAGCCCCGCCCC
>NW_006399764.1:4835992-4914781 GCF_000299155.1 Elephantulus edwardii | reverse complement strand
AAGTATGAATGAATGTAGGAAAACTGGACGTTGTAAAGAAAGAAATGGAACGCATAAATATTGATAAATTGGGAATTAGTGAAATGAGATGGATTGGCATGGGACATTTTGAACTCCACGATCATCTATTATGCTGGTGAAGAAAAGGTGAGGAAAAAATGGGTAGTATCACTTTCATAGTTAAAAAGACTATTTCTAGAACCATCTTGAAATACAATATTGTGACAGGATAATATCCATACACATACAAGGAAGACCTATCAATACCACTATCATTTAAATTTATGAGTTTACAACCAGAGCCAAAGAGAAAGAAATAGGTGATTTCTATCAACTGTTGCAGTCAAATCAATAAAAAATGTAACCGAGATGCTTTAATAATAATGGGTGACTGGAATGCAAATTTGGGAATCAGAAAGAGGGTTCAGTAGTCTGAAAGTATGGACTTGATGACAGAAATGAGGCTGGTGATAGAAAGATAGAATTCTGTACAATCAATAATTTATTGATAGCAAATACCTTTTATTAGAAACATAAATGCAGGCTATACACATGGATTTCACCTGATGGGATGCACAGGAATCAGATTGATTACATCTGTGGAAGGAACTATTGGAGAAGTTCACTATCAGCAGTAAAAAGTAGGCCAGGTGCTGATTGTGAAACAGACCATCAATTGCACATATGCACATTCAAATTAAAAAGAAAACAAGTTTAAATTATATCCACAGGAATACGTATTTGACCTTGAGTCTATCTCTCATGAATTTAAAAACTAACTCTGGAAAAGGTTTGAGGCCTTGAATACTAACAAATGAAGACCAGATAAGCTGTGGGTAGAAACCAAGAATATCGTTCATAAAGAACGCAAAAAGTCATTACTAAGAAGGAAGAAGAAGAAAAGACCAAAATGAATGGCAGAAGAGACTCTGAATATTGTACCAGAGCGCCGAGAAGCCAAAGCAAAGGAGAGAAATCAAGAAGTTAAGCAGCTGAATAGAAGATTTCAAAGGGGTGCTCAGAAAGACAAGGCAAAATATTATAAATGAAATGTGCAAGGAGCTAGAGACAGGAAACCAGAAGGGCCGAACTCGCCCAGCATTTCTTAAGCTGAAAGAACAAATTCAGGTCATGAGTTGCAGTTCTTAAATGAGGGAAGCGGAATATCAAATTTAATAATAGTAGACTGTGAGGAGCAATGGCTGACACAGAAGACTTTTCAAGAAACAACATATGAGCATGAGACAATGGTGATGAAGGAGAAACTACAGGCTGCTCTGAGGACTTGGCAAAAAATAAAGGCCCAGGAATTGATGGAATACCAGTTGACATATTTCAGCAAACAGATGCTGCCCTGGATGTGCTCACCAAGTTGTGCCAAGAAATATGGAGGACAACCATCTGGCCTAGTGGTTTTGTGCAGTTCCAGAGTCCACTGACTCCTGAGAGAGTTGGAACGGCATTGAGTCCTTTACTCCTCAGCACATTTTGAGGGGCTTCATATTACCATTCATATTACCTTAGTGGTAAGGAATTGTGCTGCCAGTGCAAAGGTTCATGGCTCGAGTCTAACAGCTGATCCATAGGAGAAAGATGGGCAGTCTCCTCTTATGTGATTTATTACTCTTAAAGACCTGCTGGAGGGTCAGCTGTGCATCAGTTCTGACTCAACAACACCACCACCAATCAGAATAAGATTAGGACTCAAGCACTTCAAACAGGCATAGAGTGCCATGAAAGGTTTGCCTATCCCCAAATTTTGCCTGTTGTTTTTGTTGTTATGTTCTGTTAAGTTGCCTGCAACATGTAGCAACCCTAGGTTCAACTGCCCTAAACCCTGCTCTATCCCTTGCCAATCTTATTGTCTCCGACACACCTATCCCTATTATCCCAGTGACTGAATCAATCCATCTCGTTGAGGGTCTTTCTCTCCTGCGCTGTCCCTCCATCCTCCCAAGCATGGGATCCCTCTCCATTGACTGATTCTGCCTTGCAACATGTCCAAAGTATGTCAGACAAAGCTTCAGAATCCTTGCCTCCAATGAGCAGCCTGGCTTCACCCTCTCCATGACAAACTTGTTTGTTCTCCTAGCAGTCCATGGTATATTCATTACTCTTCTCTCCAGCACCACAGCCCCAACGCATCAACTCTCCTTCTATCATCTCTAGTCTTTGTCCAGCTCTCTGATGCATAAGGAAGTAATTGCAAAGACCATGACCTGTATCAGGTACACCTTAGTCTCCAGACTGACATCATTGCTCTTCAGTACTTTGGAGAGGTCTCTGACAGCAGACATTCCCAATGCAATTTGTCTTTTAATTTCCTGGCTGCTGGTACCAAGAGTGTTGATTGTGGAGCCAAATAAACTGAAGCTGTCAACAATCTCATTCTTTCCCCCATCTATCATGATGCTGCCAATTGGCCCAGTGGTGCCTAGAGACAGTGATTTTCTACACTTTCAGTGGTTTTGGGTTTGCATGCTGTTACTGAAATTTCCCAAGAGTGAAAGAAGCAACAACCAGGGCCTCAAATCTTCCTAACTGTGCAAAAGAAGATGGACAGTAAAACCTGCAAATTATGTGCTGTGCATCACAATTACTTGCTATGTATCAGAGAGCTGGACAGTGACAAAAGACGACAGAAGAATTGATGTCTTTGAGTTGTGCTGGAGAAGAGTATGTACAATATTGTTTTTAAGTGCCATCGAGTCGACTCCAACTCACTGCAACCCTTTGTACAACAGTTCTGAACCTTGCTCTATCATGAGCCCATTTTATCGTCTCTGACACACCTATTCCCATTACCTCTGTCATTGAATCAATCCATCTCATCCACGGTCTTCATCTCTTGCGTTATCCCTCCACTCTTCCAAGCATAATGTCCCTCTCTGAGAACCAGTTCCTCCTTGCAACATGCCCAAATTATGCATCTTATCTCCATATCTTTTCAACCTATATGTGAAACAGATCATCAAGGAGGCAGGCTCTGTGAGGAGGAATGTGGCATCAGGATTGGAACAACCTGTGCTATGCAGAGGACAAAAACTTGCTTGCTAAAACTGAGGAGAACCTGAGGCATTTGCTGCAGTGGGTCGAGGACTGCAGTCTTCAATATGGATTGAAGCTCTACATCAGAAAACAAAGATTCTCACCATTGTGTCAATTGGCAGCATCATGATAGACGGTGAAGAGATGGATATTGTTAACAACTTATGTTTGCTTGGCTCCACAATCAACACTCTTGGTTCCAGCAGCCAGGAAATCAAAAGACTAATTGCATTGGGAAAAATCTGCTGTCAGGGACCTCTCCAGAGTGCTGAGGAGCAACGAACGATGTTAGTTGCTGGAGACTAAAGTTACCTGGAGACTAAGGTGCTCCTTTTCCTGGCCATGATCTTTGCAATTACTTGCTATGCATCAGAAATCTGGATAATGGGCTAATAGAAGGAGAATTGATGTCTTTGAGTTGTGGTGCTGGCGAAGAATATTAAATACATCATGAACAAAGAGATTCATCCTGGAGAGGGTGAAAGCAGGCTGCTTCTTGGGGACAAGCATTCTGAAGCTCTGTCTGACATACTTTGGGCATGTTTGCAAGAGGGATTAGTCTTTTGAAAAGGATAGCATACTTGGAAGGTTGGAGCGACAGCTCAAGAGAGAAAAACCATGAATGAGATGGATTGACTCAGTGACTTGGGTAATGGGCGTGGGTGTGTCGAGACAATGAGGATGACTCAGGATAGAGCAGGGTTCAGAGCTGTTGTACATAGGGGTCACTATGAGTCACAAGTAACTCGACAGCACTTAACAAACAACTCTATCTATCTATCTATCTATCTATCTATCTATATCTATCTATCTATCAATCATCTATCTTATAAGAGCTTAGGGAATCTGCTACATCACAAATGTCAGTTATTGTCAGAAAGTCCTTCCCCCGCCTCCAGCCCAGCCTTTCCCTTATTAATGTATTTCAGAGATGTATTATGTGCTGCTTTGGAACTGGAGCTGAGGATTCGTTGATTAGTTCCCATTTACTGAGATTACAGAAAATTAGATTTCACTGTGACTGGCATGTGAATGATCTGATGTTGGACATGGATGACGAGCATGGCTATATAAACCACAGCACATTTAATTTTTTAAGTAATGAAATTTTACATGGTTGCCTTAATCATTGCAGGCTTATCAGCATGCACTTTATCGTACATTGCCTTTTGGTTGGAATATGAATGAACGAACACCCAGTTGAGGTAATGCTAGTTGAAATCTTGGTTTCTGAATATATAAAGCTGGTTTTGAAAGCAAGGCCAACAGGAGTCATTTAATAAGCCCTAGTGAGCCCATGTCTGCTGCCAACTGTCTATAATTCTAATGAGACACAATATGGACAGTGGCCCTGAAAGACCATGTCCTTAAATCCAATGTGTGTTTTTATCCCCAGCTCCTCTTGGGACTCAAGATTTTGTAAACAATGATATTTTCAACAGGAACCGTCACCTCCATGGCCAGGTATTAATCTCTGCTTTTTGCATTTTGGTGCTGTGCACTCTTCAGGTCATACTTGTGAGTGTTCTAGACCCCAGAGTATTGGAGTCAAGTCCTCAGGAAAAGGAAATCTCTTTGTGCTTCACCGATGGTCATGAAACACATGATGCAAAAGAGATCAAGTGGGAAGACAAAGCACCATCCTCTTAAATCTCAGGCAAGCTCATGAGTTAACTTCTTATGGGGAAAGAGAAAATTACAAGTTAACACCTCGGTAGGTTATTCATAATTGAATGGAACTTAGATGCAGAGAACAGTGGAACTGATCTTTTTGGTACTGCCTTGCTGTGTATTTGAGAAGCAGCCCCATAACAGATGAGCTTAGAGATGTTAAGAGCTATGTATTTCCTATACTTACTCGGCAGGGGAGATATCATGATCCCAAAAGTGGTTTTCTCGGGGCAAGTCTTACCTGATGCGCTCTGAATGTTCTGACTCCAGCAATTTCCCCAAATATGGGAAACTTGATGGCATAATTTGTGGTAGTGTGGAGACTGTGTTTGTGCTCTCCTCTTTGAAAAAATGAGCTCTATATTTCCTAAATCCACCCCAGAATATGTCCCTGATCACGTCTGCATGTAGTTGCTCTCTACTTGGCATTTTCTTGCACTCATGTCTAGACTTTATTGTAGTTATTGGCATGGTACATTACAAAGAAGCTCTTTAGATATTTCCTGGGTGACTTTTGCCTCTCACCTTTATTATATACGACTCAGCAGCACTTAAACTTAACAGCGATGACAACTTGAGACTCGAGGCTTTGTGCTGATTATTTCGTCCGCTGATTGTTTTGTTTTTAGCACATGCTAAGTGGTTAGCAAATGCCAGGTGGCTGATTGAAATAGAACTTTCCAACTACTCAGAAATACTGATGTCACTTTCCTTGGGCTCAGGACCCTTGAAGCAATTACTTCTTTTAAAAATGGCTTTGCCTTTAATTGAGAGTCAGGGTCACTCTGATTTAAAGTGGGTAAGTTTCTGTGGAGGACCTCATATCTCTTTTGTCACTAACTTAAACCCTTTCCTATCTCTCTTTTTCCTATTTCTTTGGCCCAACAACAACAGCAATAAAATCAGAATTAGTGTCTCTGGATTAAACTAAGGTAACAGTTTAAGAATAGGTTTTGACATCTGATGGGATGAATCCTACCTGTTTTTGTCTTTAAAATTATTGTGACAAATCTGTCTCTCTTCTCTTCCTTAGTCATGAAGGACTGGCTTGTCGAGTTCTACAAATGACCTTGATAAGATTGCACTAGAATTACACAGAATTTATAGCTCAATGGGTTTATAAGCTAGGTATATCTATTCATTTACAACTTCTCTTATGTTCTTTTATTAGACTTTATAATTTTCTTTGTAAAGACCTTTTATGCAATTTTAAGATTTTCTAAAGCTATATTTTGTGTTCGAGATAGTAAGATTGGTACAGGATAGGGCAGAGTTTAGGGCTGTTGTACATAGGGTCTCTATGAGTTGCAGGCGATGTGATGGCACATAACAACAACAATGGAAAATAGTTTCTTCTAAAAACATTTTCCACTTGTTGACATTGCTGTTGTTATTATGTGCCCTTGAGTCAGGACCACTGAATCATAGCTGACCATCCAGTGAGTTTACAGACACTGTAAATTGCAGAGGAGGAGATGACCCGTCTTTCTGCCTTGGAGCAGCTAGTAGATTCGAACTACCTGCCTTTGGGTTGGCAGCACAAATTCCTGAGCACCAGGTCATCAGAGCTCCCTGTTGATATTAACAACACTATTTCTTTGCATATTCAGTTTATGTCCAGCAGCCTTTCTAAATATTATTGTTTGTAAGTAAATGAAGCATCAGAGGAGAAAAAGAAAGCAAACAAATTCCAAAACAAACAAACAAACAAACAAAAAGCCATTCTGATCATATTATTTTAATGTTATTTGGCTTTTGGTATCTTCCCATTTCCTTTGGAGGCAAGTCCAGGCTCCTTATCTTGACTCAAAGTCTCTCCTCAGTCTTCCTCCAGATGATTTCTCCAGCTTTACCCTCCAGGCCATTTCCCCTATTCCTTGCACATCCATGAATGTTTAAAACTCTGTGATCATTTGTCTAGCCCTTTGGGCCTGAAATGCCCTTATCCTTTCAGTGTTGAGTCTTATGAGTCTATCTTATTCTTTGTATCCATATGCTGTTTTCTCCATAAAGCCTTCCTGAACGTCTACAGTTGAAATCAATGTGTCATTCCACTGTATGCCCTTGACCTTCACTATTAATACAAAGCTAAGCAACAACAATAAAGAAAACATTTGCATTTATATTTTGCTTTTTTTTTTTTTTTAAAAAAAAGTCTAGATCCTAGTCATATAATATGGCACTTAGAAGCTATTGGAGATGATTCACTGTGTCATTTTTAAAGGCTTTGTATTTGGAATCAGGACAACCTAGACTTGAATCATCACTAAGCTCTTTATTACCTCTGTCCTTCAAATTTCTCCTTTTGCAGAAAGGATTGCTCTGAGGATTAAAGAGATAATCTGTGAAAGTGCAAGATACCCTGATAACTGGTAACTGTCCAGTTAATGGGGGAACATTGGTGGTGTAGTCTATAGATAGTAAGGGGCTAACCCGAAGGCTGAATCTCCAGTAGTTTGGATCCACCCTTTGACCCTGTGCTAGAATGAGAGTCTGCTCCTGTTATGATTTATGCCTTCAGAAACCCAGTGGAGGGTAAGCGATGAGTCAGAATTGACTCAGTGGCAGTGAATGAGTATTACGTGGCAGCTCAGTGAAGTTTGTTGAATAAATCTACTCCCAATTTCCAGTTTACAGATAAAGAAACTAAGAGGCAAAGGAGAAGAAGAAATGTGCTCAACGTGACACCTTTATTTTGGGGCAGGTCTATACTTGACCTCCTTTGCAGCCACATGTAGATGAGGGCTTTTTCTGTTTTATCAGCATGAGGACTCACTAGATGAAAAGCCTTCTGAGGCCAGGTACTGTCTGCTCCTTGTCTCTAAGCATCGATCCTTGCCTGTGTTAGAGCCTTACTAAACACTGAACATAGTTTAGGCAAGTTCCTGTCCAAACAAGACTAAACTTTCAAAGTCCCTTTAATCAGTGTATAGCTTTGATGTTGCAAAATTTTATCCACTCTTAAATTGGTTAGGGTATTCTCCTTGGAAGCAAGGATGACCAAGCTTCGTCTTTCATACATAGGACATGTAGCTAGGTAAGACTATTCCTTGGAAAGGGCCATCATCCTTGGAAAGACGGAGTGTCAGTGAAGTAGAGGAAGACCCCCAGTGAGATAGATTGACACTGTGACTTCAGCAATAGGCTGTACTGTCTCCGAGAGGATGAGGATGGCACAAGATAGGGCAGGTTTCAGAATGTTGTTCACTGGGTTGCCAGGAGGCGTACTTGACTTAATGGCACCTAACAACAACAACAAATATGACATGGTGCTGGGTTGGCCTAGTGGATAAGGAGTTGCGCTCCGAGGAAGGGCATTTGAATTCATCAGCTACTCCATGGGAGAAATAAGGACCTTTTCTTTTGTGTAGTTTAATGACTACTGATTATCTGATTCGGAGTAGCCAAAGCTGGTCTACCACATCTCACTCGTGCCTAGCTTGTTGATATTCATGTGATCCATTTCATTTTTAACAATTTCTAGTTTTCCATCATTCAAGCTACATATATTCCCTGTTCCAATTGTTAAACAATGTTTTTTTATTAAAGCTATATCTTGGAGAGTGTAGAGCCAGAGTGCTCTTTGAAGGCAAGAATGATGAGGCTTCACCTCACATACTTTGGACATGTCACTAGGTGGTGATATTCCTTGGAGAACATGATGTTGGGAAGGATAGAGGGTTGGCGAAGGAGAGGAAGACCCTCAACCAGGTGGATTAACACAATGACTGCTGCAATGAACTCTTGTGTGTCAGGAAGTGTGAGGACAGCACAGGATAGAACAGGGTTCAGATCTTTTGTTCATAGAGTCACTTTGAGTCATACTTGACTCGACAGCACTTAACAGCAACAACTGCTGAATACTTGCTAGAGCGTCAACTATGAATACGATCCTACTCAACAGCAATGAATTTCAACTGAGTAAACATAATATAGGATCAGGTGACATTAATAAAAATGGCTTCATTTGAACATTGTTACATTTTTAGGTGGCAAAAACCAGTAGGCCACTTAAAATTATCAAGATTTCCAGAGAAAATAAGTGCATCATACATTGCCAGACACAAGGAGAAGAAACACAGATGCTCTTTTTAATCTGCAGTTGTACTCATAGCATTTATTGTCAGTTTAACACTTGATTATGAGTGATAATAAAGTATTGACTTTATAGAAGTAATGGAATTTGACAAGCTGTTATTATGGAGAATTTAATTAATAATCTTTTTGATATCAAGCAAGTGAGTCACTGGCAAGAAGTCTGTTTTCCAAAATAGAGAAAATGATTGTGATTGCTCTGACTTTGTTTTCCATCTCAAAATATGTAAAAAGAGATTTATCTTTTTGTGCCTTGCCTAGGAAATTACAGGATCTGTTCTACCATCATTAAGATTTTGTACAGTTTTGCATAAATTAAAGACATTGAGAGATGCATAAATAATTTAATACTGCACAACAAACTCCCTCACAGACAGGAAGTAACTTATTACTTGCAAATCAATGTTAGTTGTCTCAAAACTTATTTCCTTCCTCAGAAATGACTCAGTGTTTTGATTGCCCACATTCCTTGCACAGGATTATAAAAGAGAACTAGGGCCTGAGGATTGGTGAGCAGATATTAAGACATGTTGTGTACCATTGAGTTGGAACCGACCCATCGCTGACCCTTCAGGGGTTTTCGGAGGCATTAAGACACATGGGAGGAGATGGCCTGTCTTTCTCACACAGAGGAGCTGGTGGATTTGAACCACATGCCTTTGTGATTGCAGCACAGCTTCTTACTACTAGGCCCCCAGAGCTCATCTCAAGACCAGCACTGCTTTTATCAAACAAGTGATTTCAGAATGAACATGCTGCAGAGAGTGACACAGGCTCTAATTCTAAAGTACTTTCGTCACTAATGAGGAAGACATTAGAGTCAGGGGACGTGGGCATTTCTTCTTTGAATAAGGGGAGGGGGAAGATAAACAAGTGGTTCATCTGATGAATAGCAAATGTCTAACTAAGAAATTCTGGTTTTGCTACACCAAGATCCAATTATCTCCAACATTTCTTAACAGTTTCACATACTGTTTATATCCAAGTAGTTTTAAAAAGAACCCAGAAGAAGGGGAGGGAGGGAAGACAAGAACAAAGTAAAGTTGTCACCCAGATGATTTGAACTATTTAAATAGTGTATTTGTGGGGAAAACACTATACAAAGTACGATTTGAGTTCATACTTTGTGTAAGGCAGTGTGAACACCCCTGCTCAGTTTGTCAAGTGCTTGTTAAAATTAATTATTGTACAGCGGCTTTCTTTCCCTAAGTAGAACTCCTGGAAAATATGCTTGGAGTAGAGAAATGCAAATTGGGTTATGAAGTAATTTCGTACTCTAGGGAAAGACACCCCTCCCCCCATTTCACATTACCTCATGTTGTGAAAAGTTCATTATTATTTATAAAGCAGAACAGGCCCCAAAGCCAATCCATTGCTAAACTCATTGTCACTCTTTGCATTCAAAACAGTGCTGAATTCACAAATGGGTAGGCTAATTCTTTTCTGACAAAGCCATAAAAGTTGCCTGGGGTATTACTAACTTAGGTGACAGCACTTTATGAAAAAAGAATTCTTATTCTCTAGGAAAAGCACGCAGATACTTGATGTCAAGGTAGATATGGTCCTGGTGCCATCCTCACCATCTCTGGTATACTTGAGCCCATTGCTGTGTCACTGTGTCCGTTATCTTGTTGAGGGTCTTCCTCTTTTTTTTTGGCTCACCCTCCATCTTCCCAAACATGATGTCCTTTTCCAAAGACCAGACTCTCCTAACTACATGCCTAAAATATGTGAGACAAAACTGCACCATCCCCTCCATGGAGCACCTTGGCTGCACCTTCTCCACAACACAGGAAAGGGCAAGGTATAATTTAGATCCATTGTTCATAGGGTTGCTCTGTCTCATAGTCTAATCAATGACACTTTACAACAACAACAACGATAGTTCTGGTGGAAGACAAGCTGACCCAAGTTTTGCATGGATAGAACAAGAAGTAGTTTTCCAAACAGAACTAGAATACTGCATGATTTAGAATCAGGAAGGGTGTCAGGGTTATGTTCTTTCTTCATACCTAGTCAGTCTGTATGCTGAGAGCAATAGGATCTTCTTCCAAGATTAGGAGAAGACTAGTCAACAACCTATGTTATGAAGATGATGACCTTTCTGGCAGAAAGTGAAGACTACTTGCAACACTTACTGAAGAAGATCAGAAGACTGTAGCCTTCAGGGTGACATCTCAAAATCAAGAAAACCGAAATCTTCAACACTGGTTTTATAGACAACATGATAGATGGAGAAAGATTGAAGTTGTCAGAAGGGGCCAGTCATTGGAAAAAAGAATGATTCTGGGAAAAGTAGAGGGTCAGAGAAAGAGAGGAAGACCCTCAACAAGATGGAATGACACAGTGATTACAACAATGACCTTGACTGAGCATGATAGTCACAAGCATGGGGGCTGGAGAGGGCCAGATTCAGTTTTGTTCAAAGGGCTTTTATGAGTCATAGTCAACTTGAGCGTACCTAACAACAACATCAAATTCTGTTTCTTTGAGCAACTTTGAGATCCTGTAATAATAACTAGATAATAACAACAACAACAACAACAACAACAACTGTATTTTATAACTATAGTTATAATAATAATTGGAGGCTATTGAAATACTGCTTAGAAAAGGACACAAGAGAAGAGACAGAGATAGACATTGGCACAGTTACTACAACTATGGGCTTGAACATAGTGGAAATGGTGAGAATGGCACAGCCAGGGCCATGTTTTGATTTGTTGTAATTGCGAAGACTATAGCCCGGATCAGGCACACCTTAGTCTCCAGCCTGACGTCGTTGCTCTTCAGTACTCTTGCGACGTCCCTCACAGCTGACTTTTCCAATGCAATTCATCTCTTGATTTCCTGGCATTCTGTATGCTGAGCAAATTATTCAAGAAGGTGGACTCTATGAAGAAGAATGTAGCATCAGTATTTGAGGAAGACTTATCAATAACCTTCATTATGCAGATGACACAACCTTGCTTACTGAAAGAGGGGAGGGCTTGAAGTATCTGCTGCAGAAGATCAAAGTATTATTTCTAACATAATACTTCAGAAAAAAATTTTCTTTTTATTTAGTTAACTAACCCTATGAACTTGGAGAAACTAAGAAAGTTATACATGTGTTCAGGTCTTTCATTCATAGGATCACTACGAGTCGCCTACAACTCAACGACACTTAACAACAACAACAACGACGAGAGAGCTCAGTTGGTTTAATAGAGAGAAAGTGATGCTACCAAGCTAAAGGTGAGTGATTTTAATCTGTGTTCCTCAGGCCTGCTTTTAATTCTTTTTGGTCAAACATTTTTTCTAGGTGGTATAGCACTTGTCTGTTGATTTGCTGTACAGAGGTAATAACTTGTGGTTGCTGTGATGCTGAACACTGTCACTTTGATGTGCCAAAAGCGATATTGGTCACCCGTGGTGGACAGTGTTTGGTGGAGTTCCTCGATTAAAACAAGCTTGGAATCAGGAGTGGCATACACTTCTGAAATAGCTTGCCTCTGAAAACCGTATGATCTTGGAAAACCGAAGAAAGTTATACAAGGGTTCAGGTCTTTCGTTCATAGGGTCACTATGAGTTGTCTACCACTTGATGACACTTAACAGCAACAACAGTGATTATATATTTATGAAAACATACTATATTTTGCATTTAATCTAAGCATTATTACCTAACTGCTTTAAATGCAAAAGTTGACAAAGATTTCTTTTTTTGAACCAAGTTAAAATAACACATTATCCTTTTCCTTACTCCACCAATCCTCCATGTCCTGACTCTAAGCTAAAAATGACAGGGAAATTTTTTGAGAATGACTTTTTGTGAGAAATGAAACCTGTCTTGTCTGCAAGGCTCAAAGACAGGCAGTAGAGCCAGTGGGTTGATAATAGGAAGTGGTTTTCATTTCAGTGTAAGAACTTTTGACTGTCATCTACAGCAAGCTGAGATTAATAGTAAGATGTTCACGGGTGGGCTGGCTGGGCCAAATGGCCTTCCAGTCATTAGATGGGCAGTTCAATCCTGAGAGTCCTGACCTAACAGTTCCTTTAGAAGCGTGTTTCCCCTTTTCATCACTGTTTGCTTCCTGTGGCCCCAGCATTTACAAAGTGAAACCTCTTGGTAAGTGTAGAATAGCAATAGAAAATTATAATTCCTCTCCAGAGTCTGTCCAACCTCAACCCATACCGGGAAACTGTCTATGAAAGTTGTCAGTGGGAGAAGCTTCCTGAGATGACATGAAATTGTCAATTGGCAAAGAGTGAAATACAAAAGTGAGATTTGTAAAATTTTGCATTTCAAACCAAGTCTTACTTCTGCATCTTGCCTTTGTTTTAAGAAACGACTCAAGTGACAAGGAAAAAATCTGAGTTTGCAAGAATCTTATGGCTTTCAGTAATAAAATGGAAATTATCCTTTCCTGAAGTTTCCCCTGTTACTTCCAGATCACTTTAGAAAAACAGCTATTGTCAGGGAAGTTCTAATTGTAACACTTATGCTGTGAAACGTTTCATTTATAGGATACGTAAGAGGGTCAGTGACAGGTCAGGTAGACCCTCAGAGAGGTGGATTGATACCGTGGCTGCTGCATTGGGCTCAAACAGCAATGATTAGGAGGATGGCATGAGGCCTGGCAACACTTCTTTCTGTTGTACATAGAACTTGATTAAGATGCTCCTTACCTAAGCCATGATCTTTTCAAGCACTTCTTATGTGTGAATACACACACACACACACACACACACACACACACAATGCAGAAGATTTGACATATTTTAATTTTAGCGTTGGTGAAAAATATTGAAAAAAAAATATTTAGCTGCTCTGCGTAGCTTGGTAGGTAAGGAATTGTGCTGCCAGCCCACTGGCAGGTGTTCCGAAAGAGAAACACAGTTTCCTCTTGGGTGATTTAGAGTCTCTGAAAGCCCACTGAAGGGTCAGCTGTGGGCCCATTCAGACTCGACAGCAGTGGACGGCCAGAGGGACAAACAAGTCTGTTTTGGAGGAATCGCAGTAAAGATAGTGAGACTTGATTTAGAATATGAGTGATCAAATCCTGGATCATGCTTTGGAAAGGAGCACGTCAGCAAAAGGAAGAATGCCATAAGCTAATGAACATGGGGGCTCAAGCATATCTACAACTGTGAGAATGGCACGGGCAGGGGGGCAGTGTTTCCTTCTGTTATACACAGGGCCACAATGAACTGGAAACAACTTGATCATGCCTAAGAGTACAATATTGTTTGTTGTTCGGTATCATTTAGTCAGAACCTACTCACAGTTGACCTTCCAGTGGGTTTTTAGAGGCAGTAAATCACACAGGAGGAGAATCCCCCCTCCCCTTTTTTTCCCGCCGTGGAGTAGCTGGTGGATTTGAGGTCTCTGTTTTTGGATTGGCAGCACAAATCCTCAGCCACTATGCCACCCGTTTCTGTAACTGTTGTTAGGTGCCCTTTAATCCAATATGAATCCTTGTGACCCTGTGAACAACAGCATTGAACCCTGGTCTATTCTATTTCATCCTCACCATCTCCAACATACTTAAGCCCCTTGCTGCGGTCACTGTGCCAATTCAACTCACTGAAGAGCCTTCTTTCAACTTGGCAGTGTGGCTGTATAATTATTTTTACTTATCTGAATATGTGAATTTTATACATTTTTTTTATTATCTCATTTCAAAGCTCTTCATTTCATCTGCCAATATTGTTTTCCAAATAGGTCAGATTCACAGGTTCTGATGGGTGAGGACCTGAGTATACCTTCTTTTTGAGGCCAGTATTTCACTGATTTCAGACGTAAGCAGCTCTCTTGGGGAACACTAGCCCTTGCCCATTAATATCCTCCCTCTAAATATCCTCCCTCTAAAAGTGGGAAGAGATACTGGGGCCTCCATACTTTTGGTTCTCATCTTTAACAGATACCATCCAATCTCAGTAATGGAATGAGCAAATTTGACATGTGAGACAGCATAATGTCCTCATATAAGCTTCTCGGTGCTAGAATTCAAACAAATGTTTTTATGTCTTCATTTTAACCCTTTTATCAGTGACAAAAATCCTCTTCTATCACTTTTTTGTGTCTTCTGCCCAAAGTCCTAATACCTGAATCCTCTTCTATCCTGCTGTCAGGGACTTCAGGGGACACTGTGATCCCCTTTTGCACTTCAACCCATTTTCTGTATCTTTCAACTAACCAACTTGTTAGAACCCATTTACTCCAGGAAGTCAGTTCTAGTTTTGAATGTCTTCTGAACAGCACAACTTCAGGATAAATTTTGCTTATTAAAACAGCAGCTATATGATTTTAGTTTTTCTATTTCACATCAGTAGAAGCATAATCATGCAACACAAGAAAATTATTTCTGATTCTCATGTTTAGTGTTAATTTTTGAGAGTCGAGCAGAAGGGTTTCAGTAGAAAGAGCTTAGCTTCATTTGCATTGAATTCTCTTGGTGATTTGCTGCCTGGAAATTTTCAATAAAGACACAGGGAAGCTAAGTTCACTTCACTACAGTTTGCTTCAGTTGTTCGAGAACTGTTTGCCTCCTGCTTTACCTCTGTTTTCTCCTGCATACACACACACACACACACACACACACGCACACACACGTAGGAAATATGTTCTGTTCTGATAATTCTCCAGAACAGGTAATGAATGACCTGAGAGAGCATTCAGATTAATGATTTTATCTCCCTGGTCAATGTGATAGTAAAACCACTGGTTCAGTTTATCTGAAAGTAGAATTAATATATTTTTTTTAACCCAACATGTATTTTAGCCAGTTCTATGTCTGTTATAGTGATAATGGTAGACAGTGTTTGGTGGAGCTCCCTGATTAAAACAAGCTTGGAGGCAGGAGTGGTATCCACTTCTGTAAATAGCTTGCCTCCAGAAACCCTATGAACCTGGAGAAAGGCTGAAAGTCACGTAAGTGTTGAGGATTTTTGTTCATACGGGCTATGAGTCATCTACGACTCTATGGCACTTAACAACATAGAGAGAGACCTGTTGGCCTAGTGGACAGAAAACAATGCTACCAAAACAAAGGTAAAACTGACTCTAATCCGTGGCCTCGGAACTGTTTTTAATCAAATATTCTTCTAGGTCATATAGCCCTGGTGTGTCCACTTTTCGTACAGAGGTAACTGCTTGTTGCTGTGAAGCTGAATACTGTGACACTGATGTGTCAAGTGTGATAATGGTTACCCATGGTGGACAGTGTTTGGTGGAGCTCCCCAATTAAAACAAGCTTGGAAGCAGGAATGGCATCCATTTCCGAAATAGCTTGCCTCCAGAAACCCTATGAACCTGGAGAAAGGATGAAAGTCATGCAGGTGTTGAGGACTTTCGTTCATAGGGTTGCTATGAATCATCTGCGACTAGATGGGAGTTAACACCACCACCACTACCACTATGTCTGTTGCATCTATGTTTCAAACTTCTTTTGAAATGGAGGACTCTTGCACATATATGTCCCCATACATGCTTCTCAGTGCTAGAATTCCAAACAATCTAACACATATATGTCTGTACAATCTCTAGATACTCAGCTCAGTAAATTATTACAGAGGAAATACACCTGTGTAAACACTGTCCAAATCAAATCCAAGGACATTGTTACTCTTTCCTTTTCCCCAAAAGGGACCTTCTGGGCCCATCGCTGTTGCTTCTTGCTCTCTCACTCAAGTAACTATTACATCAACAGCTAACAAGATTAGTTTCCTTATTTTGGAATTTTATATTGCATACATTTGTTAAATCTTTTTAATCAAAGCATCTGTAAACCATACCGTTCCATCTCAGAGGTAGAGTAATTGCTTCTTTGGAGGTAACTCTGTTGGAAAGATGAATAGCTTACTCTGTAATCATTGTCATAAGAACTTATTTGTAATTTACATGAAAAGTCAGTATAAGGAATATTATGACCTTGTGATCTAACACACAAACAAATGGAATTATTAAAAATAAAGATAAATGAGCTCTGGAATTTTGCATTTGAGAATTACCTGGTCCTCCTTGCTTTGTTCTTTCTCTCTTGATAACAAAGTAACCTAACCTTTGGGACACAGTATCATTCATTCTCTTGATGATTATTATTATTTATTTCTACCTGCTTGGTCTCTTGTTTGAAGCTATTTTTCTCTTACAAAATATCTTAGAACTTAATGGTAAAAAAGAAAACTCCAACAGTATGTAGAAAGGCTTGTATTTAATGACATACTTCTGAAATTATGACTGACTCCAACTCCCATAAATATATATGAACATTATACTTATTAAATTCCAAGATATAATTAATTATTTGTGAGCAGCAATGAAGGAGGAAAAGCAAAGGACCACGTTAAATGCATGATCAGATCTGAGGTACAGTCCAACTTCAGAAATGTGGATATTCAGAAGAGAAGTACCACTTAGAATTCAGAAATCATTTCTGTGCATTTTTCTCATGACATTATCCATTGATACTCTGCTGTTGTTTTGTGCTGTCCTGTGACCAACAGATCTGAACCTTGTCCTAGCCCGTGCCATCCTTCTCATTGTCGTTCTGTGCTGTCAAGTTGGAACCAAACCCTCACTGACCCTCCAGCAGTTTTCAGAGGCAGTAAATTGTGTGCAAGACATTCTCCTATGATGCAGCTGGTGGATTAGAACCCTGGGCCTTTGGGATTGCAGCATAGCTTCTTACCAAATGCTGGTAGAATTTTCCCTAAAAATACAGAAGTAGAAAAAAATCAGGAAGTCACTCTGCAAACTTACATTGACTTCTATCTGCTCTCACTCTTAGTGGCAGAAGTAAGGGGTATTTGCACATAGTTTTCTCTCTGAAGCTCTGAAAATCTCCCCTTGCCCTTCCTTCTCATACATAGCCTTAATAAGTCAGTCTTTAGAGAACTGTTTGTAACAGTTGTCTAAATAAGGGAAGTAGGTCGGGGGTTCTCCCCAGCTTCCTATTAGGTCATTTGTATGGCTTAATTTCTCATGTTAGCAGATTCTCACTATTAAAAACACAGATTGTGACCTTGAGGAAATGAAGTACAGGACAGATGGCTTCTTAATGTCCCTCCTATAGTCTCAGTTTACTGAAAGTAGGAAACTCCCTCTTCGACCTTCATGTCCTTGAATGGAGGGAACCCGTTGGGTAGGGGTTTCCCCAATAATGTGGAAGAGGAAGTCCATATGCTGCACAAGCAATTTTTCCACCTTATGTGTCCATAAGCTTGAACCCTACCTCTTTTATGTGAGCTTTAAGGTGAGGTCAACTAACTATGTGTCCCTGTGGGTTCCTAGTACATCAGTATATTCAATGGAGTATCGTGCTATGTTGTTGTTGTTAAGTGCTGTTGAGTTGAGTACGACTCACAGCAACTCTATGAACAAAAGATCTGAACCCTGTTTTGTAACTGTAATGGTTTCTCTAGTTTTGATAGGGATTTCAAAGGCCTGTTATTTAAGAAGTAGATGCCAACCCTGGATGAGATGGATTGACACAGTGACTGTGGTAATAGGGGCAGGCATGTCAATAATGGTGAAGTAGGCTCAGGATAGGGCAAAGTCCAAAGCCATTGTTGATAGGGTCAATGTGAGTATGGAGTTTTGTCTTTCAATATGGCTTCTTGAGGATTATTTGAATATGGATGACTGACGGGGCATGTGGGCTTAACCACAGAAGGATTAGCTATCTGCTCTCCACAAGTGGATTGGCCAGTCTCAACAGGATTGACTTCTTACCAATAAATTCAACGGCTCTCACTGCAGAGATGGAATCCTCTGCTGCCAGAGAAAAGGTAAGAGACCTTCTCCCTCCTAGTGAAGAGGCACCAGGAAAATGTAGGGCATCCTTCAGGATGACAGCCGCCGCCGTGCCTAAACTGGAGAAGTGATGTGATTTTAGGACTTTAGGGGTGGGGGTGGGAGCCAATATTTTCAAGAATAAGAACTCTGTTGGATAGTTAGGGGGTGAGATCCAATTTTGGCAGGACTGAGAACTTTATTGGACATTGGAGAGGGGAAGCTAATTTTGGCAAGATGGAAAACTTGGGATCAATGACCTAGAGTCAGTAGGTTTGAGGCTGAAGTTGATTGCATTTACATTTCTGAAGCTGTCTTTACTGTCTTCTGTTATTAATTTGAATTATAACTTTTAACATCCTAAAAAAAATAAAAAAGAGAGAGGTAGAGTCCTATCCTGTTTCCAAGTCTGTCTTAAACTGTGAGCTCTGCGAAACCCTGTCCACCATGAGGACCCCTTTCAACATTTGACACACCAGTGGCACAGCTTTCAGTATCAAAGCAATCCCAAGTTATCTCAGTACAGCAAACTGACAGAGAAGTACTGGACCACTTAGAACAATGTTCTCCCCAAACACAATTAACACCAACTTTTAAATATGAATCCCTACCCACCAGTTCCTGATAGATTTAAACATGAGACTTCCTACCCCCAGCTAATTGTTAATTAAGTCCAGAAGACCAATCAGCTTATACTTGATTGTTAATGAAATAAAAACCAACCAGTTTACACTCGACTTTCAATTAAAACAACATACACTTCAGAATCCAACTGCTTCACACAGGTCATGTGCAATACTTTGTAAATATTTGAGCTATTATTTACTTAATACTTTAAGTCAATCTTAGTTTAGATATTTAAGTGAAAAGAAAATTCTTATATTAGGTTTAACAGATACCCTATAACTTCTTTATAAAGAAAACCTTCAGCTCTTCCAATGAATAATAGATATCAGTAGAAGAAATGTATACCTTTTAAAGTCTAAATATCTTTGTGTACTATTTAAAACCAGCTCCTGTTCTGAGAAGCATTGTCTACAAAGAATGCATTGAGATGTGGACCCATAAAACCAGAGTTCACATCTCAGCTCTGCCACTTATCAATTCTCTGGTTTGGGAGAAGTTGCTTAACTGCTCTGCGTCTTTATTTTCTCTCCAATAAAAGGGAAATTATTATAATGTTGTCTGCAGAGGGCTAGCTTGGGAATTAGGGATGATTTCTATTACCCAACACATTGTAGCTGTAGAGACTCTGGGATTTTAATGATTTACATAACCATTTTAAGATTGACAGCTATTTTTACAATTGTGTCCTTGGTATTACTGTATCAATTTATTGTGCATCTTTTCTCACTTTTGAATCTTTGCCTCTTTTTCTTCTCTTGGCGGCTTTTGGATAAATCAAGCTAAAATTCCTTTGGCTGGATAAATCAAAGGCAAATGCATGGTTCATTTTAAGTCTGAGGTCCATGCAGGCTGAAAAGTGAGAGTATCTTCAACTGTGAAGGTCCATTCATGCGTAGTCGTGCCTGGATTCTGTGATTTGGGGAGGTTGTGACAATAAGACTGTGGTTGATGAACAATGTCTGCACCAAACCTGAGAGGAGAGAAGGCTGTACTGTGCATCTGACGCCACTCCTGCGTTTTCCACCAATCCCTTTTAGATCTCCAGGATTGGAATCTGGGAAGGCACTTCTCCAGTTCAGCATATTCTTTCTTACAACCCCTGCCCCCTAAGCTCACAGAAAATAAACCAGACTGATTAAGTCTCTTTTCCATCCTAAAACAGTCACCTAAAACGAGCTCCACTAAGCCTTTTTTAAAAAATTTGATCAATGTCTTTCTCACCCCCACATTCTCAAAAGAACCCACCTTCCAATCAAGTCTCTAGAAAGAGAAGACAGGAAGAACTCGTGTTTAGTTGGCCTGTGGCTCTATTACTTCCCTTATTCTATGCCGTAGATGTTTCTCAGATACTCTTCCCTTAAGAGGCTGGGATAAAGCGGAAATGTGTAACGCCTGCTGAAGTCTCTGTAGCAACTTGCTAATTTACTAGGCTTTGTAACAGTTTTTGCAGTGGGAAGTGCTACCAATAGTGACACACTGGAAAATCATGGGACATGAAAGAGTTATTTATGACACTTCACCTTTTTTCCCGCCCCGAGCTTCCTCTCTCCAGTGAATCAGTAAACAAATCACTAACACAAGAGCAAAATTATTCTCCGGGGGTTGCAAACTCTGTCCTAGTAGGAAAAGAATATTGCAGAAGAAGACTTGACAAAGATTGCTTTGGAGAACTAAACTTTTAAATGACACTGTGATGCCAACAGATTCTAAGAGCTGACATCGGCATTTCTAATATTTGGCCATTACTGTTTAATACAGTGGGTTAAGTGTTGCTTGAGGCAGCTCAGTATTGTTCACTCCCAAGAAGTGAGGGGGTGATCATTATTTTTCTCTTATTGCTTTGCTTTGGAGTTTGCATTGCTCTTATCAACCACAGGCTTCTCCTTTGTAATTTTTATTACTAACAAACCCCATAACCTGCCTGGCTTTTCTTGAAATAGAGAGTGTGCTCTAGTGTGCTGAAGTGGCTCAGGATACAGATAATGTGCTGATGGGATCAATTAAAATGACTCTAGTAGCCGAGGGAAAGATGCTTTGTGAAGCATTACAACGTGACAAAGACGAGTTTAGGAATAATGACTTATTTTATGACTGCATTTCATCATCTTACCCGGATATTTGTGACAAATGTATTCCACTTCGGCATGACAGGGTAGAGGAAACAATAGAGGAAGCTAACCTGGCACTACATTGTGACTGAAAAGGACGGGTGTTTACTGAGGAGTGCTCCATCTTTTCAAAGGAATTTCACAAAAAAGCACCTGCTTTTATGGACAATGAAGAGGATTGTTAATTCATATGGCATCATCTCAGAATGTTTCCATACCTCTTACTGAGTTCATTTTTCATCTGTATCCTTCTTCTCCCCCTTAGAAATCCCAGAAGCCGTGCACTGTAGCATTTAAAAATTATCGAAGAGCAAATATTAACTGATGATCAAGGTTAATTGGATGCATAGACAGTGCTGTTATATATTCTAATTGAGCACATATGCTATATGATTTATGTAACATAATTTAGGAATCTGTATTTAGTGATATATGTATACCCACCCCCAAAATATCTGTATGTGCATATTTGTATATAGGGAGTGCTAGAAGAGATTGAAGTTGTTAACAATTACAGCTTGCTCGGCTCCACAATCAACACTCTAGGCTCCAGCAGTCAGGAAATCAAAAGATGAACCACACTGGGAAAATCTACTGTTAGGGACCTCTCCAGAGTACTGAGAAGCAACTATGTCAGTCTAGAGACTAAGGTGTGCCTAATCCAGTCCATGGTCTTCGCAATTACTTGCTATGCCTCAGAGAACTGGACAATGACTAAGGATGACAGAAGAAGAATTGATGCCTTTCAGTTGTAATGTTGGAGAAGAGTCTTGAACAGCTAAGAAACCAAACAGGTCTGTTGTAGAGAGGATGAAACCAAGTTTCTCCTTGGAGGCTAGGATTTTGAAGCTCCATCTCATATATTTGGGCATATGGCCAGGAAGGACTGGTCCTTGGAGAAGGACCTCATGCTTGAAAGGGTGGAGGAACAATGCAGGTGAGGAAGACCTTCAATGAGATGAATTGATACAGTAACTGAGGCAGTGGTGAAAGGTATGTTGAATGACACTGGTTCAGGACAGGGTAGGCTTCAGAGCTGTTGCACACAGGCAACTCAATGACACATAACAACAACAACAACAACAACAACAATAAGAAGTGGGTTAGTGGTAAGGAGTTGCACTGCCAATCCAAAGACAGGCAGTTAGAATCAGCCAGCTGTTCCGTGGGAGAAAGACAGGCAGTCTCCTTCCTTGTGATTTACAGCCTTTGAAAAATCCACCGGAGGGTCAACCGTGTGTCCCTTCTGACTCAATGTTGCACAGCAGTGTATGAGTGTATATATGTATATGTGTGTGTCTGTGTATAAGTACAAATAGAAATATTGTGAGATATATTCACTGTAGTGGTGGCCTGGTGATATGAAGCTGCGCTGCAATTCCAAAGATGCTAGATTCAACTCTGCAAACTGCTTTGCAAGAGAAGGACGGATCATCTCCTTCCGTACAATTTGAAAATCCACTGGAATTGGTTTCCACTTGATGGCACGGAACAACAATAGCAACCAGAAGTGAAAAGTGATAGTTACTGCCAATGTATTTGTCTGTGTCTATGCACATTGTTGTTGTTGTCCCTCCTGGCCATGTGCCCAAAGTATGTGAGGCAGAGCTTCTATGCCTTCGAGTTGTGGTGCTGGAGAAGAGCCTTGAACATACTATGGACAGCAGGGAATGAAACCAAGTTTCTCCTTGGAAGCTAGCATTTTGAAGCTCTGTCTCACATATTTTGGGCACTTAGACAGGAGGGACTTGGTCCTTGGAGAAGGATGTCATGTTCAGGAGGGTGGAGGGACAGCGCAGGAGAGGAAGACCCTGGAACATGATGCTGTCACTTTGTCAGTCCATCTCACTCATGGCTTTCCTCTCTCTGACCCTCTAGGGAAGGTCTGACTTCTCTGATGACATGCCTAAAGATTTGAGATGAAATCTCATGTTCCTTGCTTCCAAGAAGCACTCTGGCTGCATTTCTTCCAATACAGATGTTCTTTTGACTCACTCACTTGGCAATGAATTGACTCCAGTTCATAGCAGCCTTCTGCTGGATTCCTGCGTTTGTAAATCCTGATGGGAGGAAACTGCTCATCTTTCTCTTGTGGGGAAGCTTGTGGATTTGAACTTCTGGAGAAATGAAGACTTTTGATTAGTATTGTAACTCACTACAGGCTGCACTTCTTTCAAGGGAGATTTGTTCTTTTGTCAGACCTTGAAACAGTATTTTTTTTTTGTCAGCTTCACAGCTCAAAGGGCATCAGTTCTCCTTAAGGAGGCTTACTCATTGTTAAACATTCACACACATACGAAGCAATTGAAAATACCATGACCTCTTTCAAGCCGCTCTTTAATCATTAAACTCCCAGCCTTGATGTTTATCACTTTAAAGAGATCCTGGACAGAAGATTTGCCCCACACCTCTGATTTGTTGACTGCTGCTTCTATGGTATTGATTGCAGAGCCAAGTGACTTGAAATCTTTAACAAAATTCAATCTTTTTGCCATTAATCATGGTGTTGATTGGTGGTCCTGTTATTTTCTTGTCCTCCTCTGTTTTCTTCTTGTCGAGATATGATCCATAACAAAGACTGTAATCTTTTGATTTCCTCAGTATAAGTGACTTGAGTCCTCTTCATTTTCAGCAAGCAAGCTCATGTCATCTGCATATCCCAACTTGTAGGTGAGTGTTCCAATCTTGATGCCACATTCTGTTTCACATAATCTAGCTTCTCAGATTATCTGCAGATTGAATAAGTATGGTGAAAGGACACATCTCTGATGCACATGTCTCCTGATTTTAAACCATCCAGTATCCTTTGCTCTGTTCCAACTACTCTTTCCTGATCCATGCACAAATTCTGCATGAGCATAATTAAGTGTTCTGGAATTTCCATTCTTCCCAATGTTATCCACAATTTATGATCCACATAGTAGATTGCTTTTGTGTAGTCAATAAAATACAGGTACACAGTGCTCCAGCATCCTCTTTGGTTAGTAGCTGAGTGTTTAACTAGTCACACATTCAAGGGCTCTTTGTGATTATACAAAAATCTTCTAAAATGATGTCAAGTTGCCTGTGACTCATAGCAACCCTGTGTACAATAGCTCTGAACCCTGCTCTATTCTGAGCCAAACTTATTGTCTCTGATACACCTACCCTGATTACCCCAGTCACTGAGTCAATCCACTTCATCGAGGGTCTTCCTCTCTTGTGCTGTACCACCCTTCTAAGCATGATGTCCCTCTCCAAGGACTGGTCCCTCCTTGCAGCATTCCCAAGAATGTCAGATGGGGCTTCAGAATCCTTGCTTCCAAGGAACAGCCTGGTTTCACTCTCTCCAGGACAAACCTGTTGTTCTCTTAGTAGTCCATGGTATATTCAGTATAATGTGGGGTTTTAATAACTCACTGTTAGATCTATCTTCCTTACCTTCAGCTTTCCTTTTCCTAATTTTTGTTAAAAGGTTTTTAGAATGTTACTTCTAACTAAAGAGGAATCTAGTAGCTATCTTTACAGGCTTAGTTTCCTTGCATTCCCTCTCTGTGTTTTCTAGCCAGTCTGTATACCCTGAACTCTCCCTCAAACTGTATCTTGCCCTTTCTCTGATTCACATCTTTCTTCATTCTTTCTACCCATTTCCCAGATTTAACTCTCTCTCTTTGCTATCTCTCAACATTCTACTCATCATTCAAGACCTACTCAAGGCCGGTACCTTCCAGGAGACCTTGGTTACTGCATTTCCTGTCGATCTCTGTGGATTTTTTTTTTAAAAACTCAACCCCAATATTACCTAATAGAAATCTGTACTATCCATTTAGTAAGTTAAATATATTTACCTATTTGGGGGAATTTGAAGGTTCCTAAAAGCAGATGTATGCTTTTTATTTAACCCAATAAATGCAAAATAATATCCATGTGTGGTTATTGTTGTTTTGTGACTTCAGTCAGAACTTGACTGTGGCTCCAGTGGATTTTCAGAGCCAGTTAGTCACAAGGAGGAGATCGCTTCTTTCTCCCGCAGAGCAGCTGGGGGGTTTGAACTGCAATCCACCAGAGCTCCCTTTGTCTTTTGTTCTTTTTTAAAATGGATTTTATTATTTTTGTTTGTACTGTCAAATCCGATCTGACTGGTACAGGAGGCGATTGGCCCTCCTTTTCCAGCAGAGCATCTGGCGGATTCAAACCATGTACCTCTGGGATTGCAGTGCAGCTTCTTGCCACTAGGCCATCAGAGCTCCCTTGAGAGCTCCCTATTTCTATGTAATAAAGTTAAAAATTGCTAGGATATGTTCTTCCTAGGTCTTCAAACTCTGGTTTGTATTTTATATTTATTTGTTGTTGTTATGTGTCATCGAGTTTGTTTTGACTCACGTCGAAATGTGCATGACGTGAGCTCCCTGTACAGTAGAAGACATTAGTCCTATGACACCAGCACAATAGTTGCTGTGTTTGAACCCCCTGTTGCAGCCACTGTGCTGATCCACGTGCTGAGGGCCTTCCTCATCTTCACTCACCCACTATTTTATAAAGCAACATGTAAAATAGATTGTTGTTGTGTTGTGTACCATAGAGTCAGAATCAACCCAGAGCTGATCCTTCTGGAGGGTTTTCAGAGGCAGTTACTCACAGAGAAGGAGCTGGCCCATCCTTCTCCCGCGGAGCAGCTGATGGCCTCGAACCGTGTGCCTTTGGGATTGCAGCACAGCTTCTTGCCACTAGGCCACCAGAGCTCCAATAAAACAGACCTAATCACCCTAATAACGTGTCCAAAATATATGAGACAAAATTCCCCCATTCTGGTTTCTAAGGACTATTCTTGTTACACTTATTCTGAAACAGATTTGTTTGTTCTTATGTCTCAAAGAAACTCCCTCATTGTCTTTGAGTTGACACCTACTCATAGCACGCTGGAGTGAATTATTTTAGAGGCTGCAAATTGGTTGAGAAGGCGTTGCCTATTTTTCTCCCTCTGATGTGCTGGTGGATTTGAACCACCAGAGAGGCATGACCTTTTGGTTAACAATGCAGTTCCTTACAGACTGTGCCACCAGGGCTGCCTGTTCCTCGGGCACTCCAAAGTCTATTCAATATTTTTTTCCAAACAGCACATCACATTTTCAGCTAGCCACATCTCAACTCTTCAGCATGTCTCGTGAATACACTGAGCAATGTAGACTTCGAAAGGAGCCTCCCTAGCACAAGCGTTAATCACTTGGATGCTAACTGAAAGGAAGGGACTTTGTGAGAGAAATATTGCAGTCTCCTTCTAGAAAGATAGCGGACTTGTTAGCCTTCTGGGGCAGTTTTTCCTTTTCCTTTAGGGTCAATATGTGTTGGGATCAAATCAGCAGCAACAGGTTACAGATTTAGAGCCCATATAATACATTTTAATTCTGAAATGTGTTTTCTCTTGCTTCACATTTTTTTTGCCTAAATTACAAAGGAACACCATGTGATTAAAGGTTACTTTTTATACTTTAACTATACTTCCCCCTCCCCCGAATTTATGGTAAGCTTTTAGTAATTGTCTAGTGATGGATTGATAATGCTACTTGTATCTGTGACCCCTTAAACACAGCATAATTACTCCTGCTACAATGCTTGGGATTTGTTCCCCTTCCCCATACTTATCTTATGATTCAATTACTCCATTATCTCTTTCCCGTTGGATTTTGGACCTTTGGGGGTATGTTGGATGGGATTATAATAGAGATTATCCTGCATTATACGCAGCTCTGTCTCACTGGAGAGCAGCATTTTCTCAAACTACTCATCATCCAGAGAACTCAGGCAAAATAGAATTTAGAGCTGAAATCAATGGAATGATTGCTGAGACCTGGTCAAAGACTCAAAAGAACTGCTCTGGTCCTGGGACCCTATCACACAGCGGAAGCTCTCCCTTATGGTTACTTAACAGTAAAGATACAGCTTTACAAGCCGAAACCAAATCAGTGAGATAATAATACTCTGCAAAAATGGTAAGAAGGGCAGTATAAGCATAGGAAGATGGGACCTAAAGGAAAGGATGAGATGAGAAGGGTAGCAACTGGTTGGGTACTAAGCTGTGGGTTAGCTGGAGGAGAACATAGATCTCCTTAGGGACACTGGGATGATGTGTATTATTTTTAGCCTTCTCATAACTTTTCTTCAATGAAGAAGTCTCAAAACAGATACTGGAATTGGAATTCCAGAACCATCCCAACCAGTAATAAAGTCAAAGGCAATGATTTTTCTCATAATACAAAATTATTGATATTTGAGTTATAAACATATAGCCAATATTTACATAGCTTTCAGTCTCTATTAAGGCTATTAATACATGCCTAAAATATCCATTTATTTAATATTAAATCTCATTTCTGTTTCTTATTTTTGGTAATATTAAAGTCTGGTGGCATCGTCAGTAGGGAGTTGTGTTGCCAACCCAAAGGTGGGATGGTTCAAATCTACAATCTTCTTTAAAAAAGAAAAATGTCTTCAGTCTCCTCCTGTATGATTTACTGCCTCTGAAAAGCCACTGAAGAGTCAGCTTTGATTCCATTCTGACTCAATATCACTGAGTTTGAACTTTTTTTGAGTGTTGGTAATATTAATCTTACCTCTTATAATCTTACCACTGCGTAATGGTAGATTTTGCTCATCAGTGGAATGGTTTAACTTGGACTAATTTTACATGAAAAAAAAAAATCCTGTACTTTAAATATATTAAAACCTTCACAAGCTATGGAATTTTGACCAGTCATTATTACAGACAACTCATTAGAAAAAAAAGTAATTTAGAAATCACGTTACTAGTTATTCTTCTGTTTTTATAATAATGGCCTTATGCAGTACTTGTCCTTATGAGACTGCATTAGTTCACTCTGCATAATGCTCTCTAGCCTCTCCCATGCTACATAGTATTTTTTAAAATTGTTACTCCTGAGTGCTGCATAATATGCCATTATGTAAATGTACCACAATTTCTCAAAATAGAACAATTTTTAAACACTCTATTTGGAAGCAGGAGTGGCATCTGCTTCCTAAACAACATGCCTCTGGGAACTCTATGAACTTTGATAAATGTTGATAGTTATAGAGAGGCTTTAGTCCTTTTGTTGATAGGATTGCTATTAGTCATGTTCGACTCAAAGGCAAAAAAGAACAATAACAACAATCTTGAAAGTTGGTCTGGTCCTACCTGTGAGTGAGGCTTTAGCTTGGGGAAGTTGGATCCTGGTGGGTAACGATTTATAATTTACTTGAAAGCCAGGGGAAAACTGGTATTGATTGTGTTTGGAGAAAGCATTGTTCTAAGTGGTGCAGCACTTGTCTGTCTCTGCAATTACTTGGGGTTAATGATACTGAAACCTTTTCCACTCTTGTGTCAGATTCCAAAAGGGTTTCCCAGCCTGTACAAGTTTTGGTGGAAGCTCCTTGATTAAGACATAGTAGGAAGCAGTATGGATCACCTACTTCCTAAATAAAAGGCTTTTGAAAACTCTATGAACGCTAAACAAAATAAATAGTTACGGTAGTGTAGTGGTATAGCCCTGGTGTGTCCACTTGCCATACAGAGGAACTTGTGGTCACTGTGAAGCTGAACACTGTGACACTGACGTCTCCAATGTGATAATGGTTACCAATGGCGGACAGTGTTTGGTGGTGCTCCCTGGCTAAAACAAGCTTGGAAGCAGCAGTGACATCCACTTCCATAAATAGCTTGCCTTGGGGAAACCCTACGAACATGGAGAAAGGATGAAAGTCCCGCAACTGTCGAGGAGTTTCATTCATAGGGTCGCTATGAGTCGCCTATGACTTGACGACATTTAACAACAGTATAGTGGTATAGCCCAGTCTGGAAGGTAATTAAAATGTGGAAAATCAATAACAAACATCGTTTAACAATTGGTACGTGGAATGTTTGTAAGTTGAATATTGGAAAACAGGAAATTGTTAAAAATAAAATGGAAGAGATGAATATCAACATACTAGGTTTTAGTGGATGTGCTGCACCAGCTATGGCCACTTTGAGTCAGATAATCATACGGTATACTATGCAGGGAAGGAAAAACAGAAGAATGGTGTTGCGTTCATAGTAAAAAAGGCAGTTTCAAGTTCTATCTTGAAATACGATGTTGTGAGTGATAGGATAATATGCATACACATACAAGGAAGACTGGTTAACAAGACTGTTATTCAAGTCTGTGCTCCTACGTCTAGTGCCAAAGAGGAAGACATTGAGAATTTTTACCAAATTTTGCAGTCTGAAATAGATCAAATGTGCAATCAGAATGTGTCAATGATAATTGGTGACCGGAATGCAAAAATAGGAGATAGTGACAAAGGAGAAGTAGTTGGAAAATATGGGCTTGGCGATAGAAATGAGGCTGGAAATAGAATGATTGAGTCTTATAATTATAATGATTTATTCATTGAAAATACTTTTTCTAAAAGACACAAAAGATGACTTTACATGTGGATTTCAGACTCACTACATTTCAGATTGACTACATTTGTGGAAAAAAATCTTTGGAGAAGCTCAATATCAGCAGTCAAAATTAGGCCAGGGGCAGACTGTGGGTCAGATCATCAATTATTCTTATGCAAGTTCAAATTGAGGCAGAAGAAAATGAGAATAAGTCCACAGGAACCAAGATATGATCTTGAATCAATTCCATCAGAGTTTCATGATCATCTTAACTGTAGGTTTGAGGCATTGATATCATCCATGAAGAGAGCAAAAGGTCATTACAAAAACAGAGGAGGAAAGAAAAATTAGAAAGGGATGTCAGAAGAGACTCTGAAGATTGCACTGGAACATCGAGAAGTCAAATCTAAAGGAAAGCATATTGACATGAAAGAGCAGAACAGGTGATTTCAAAGGGCAGCTCAGGAGGACAAAGAAAGTATTATAATGGAATGTGCAGAGAACTGGAATTGGAGAATAAAAAAGGAAGAACTCACTCTGCATTTCTCAAGCGGAAAGAACTGAAATACAAATTTAAGCCTTGTGTCGCAATGTTAAAAGATGCTACGAGCAATATTGAATGAGCCAGAAAGCATCAAAAGAAGATGAAAGGAATACACAAGGTCATTGTACCAGCAAGAATTGATTGACACTGACAAATTTTAGGAAGTACCATATGAACAGGAGCCAATGGTAATGAAAGAGGAAGTGGAAGCTGCATTGAAGGCATTGGCAAAAAAAATTAAGGTCCCAAGAATCGATGGGATACCAATTGACTTATTTCAGTTAGCAGATGCATCCTTGAATTCACTCACCAGTCTATGCCAGGAAATTTGGAGGATGACTGCCTGGTCAATGGATTATAAAATGTCCATATTTGTTCCTATTCCAAAGAAGGGTGATCCAACTGAATGTGGAAGTTATTGAATAATATCATTGATATCACATGCAAGCAAAATACTGCTGAAGGTCATTAAAAAATGAATGGAATAGTACATAGATAGTGAATTGCCAAAAGTTCAAGCAGGCTTTAGAAGAGGCCATGGCACCAGAGATGTCAGATGAATCCTGGCTGAAGGTAAGGAATACCAGAGGAACGTCTATTTGTCCTTTATTGACTATTCAAAGGTACTTGTGTGGATCATGACAAGTTGTGGCTGACATTGAAAAGAATGGGAATGCCAGAGCACTTAATTGTGCTCATGAGGAAGCTATACCTGGATCAGAGGCTCTTGTGTGGATGAAACAGGGGAGCACTGCATGGATTTTAATTGGGAAAAGAGTGTGTCAGGGATGTATTATATCTCGATACTTGTTCAATCTATATGCTGAGCAAATTATCCAAGAATCTGGATTCTGTGAAGAGGAATGTGGTATCAGGATTGGAGGGAGACTCATCAATAACCTGCATTATGCTTACTGAAAGTGAGAAGAACTTGAAACACTTATTGTAGAAGGTCAAGGAATGCAGATTGCATCTCAATATCAAGGAAACAAAGATTCTTACTACTGTACCACTAGGCAGTGTCATGATGTGTGGAGAGAAGACTGAAACTGTCAACAACTTCATCTTGCTTGAATTCACAGTTAACACCCTAGGTACAAGCAGTCAGGAAATAAGGGGATGCATTGTGCTGGGAAAATCTGCAGTTAGAGACCTTTCCAATTATTGAGGAGTAATGATGTCAGTTTGAGGACTAAGGTATGTCTGATTCAGGCCATGGTGTTTCCAATTACTAGCTATGCATCCAAGACCTGGAAAATGAATAAGGATGACAGAAAAAGGATTGATGCCTTTGAGCTGTGGTGTTGGAGAAGAGCACTGAAAATCCCATGGATGGCCAAGAGAACAAATTGTTAAATCTTGGAGTGGGTATAGCCGGAGTGTTCTTTGGAGTCAAGAATGATGAGGCTTTGCCTCACATAGTTGGAAAATATTGCTAGAAGATTCTATTCCTTGTAGAGGGACATGATGTTGGGAAGGTGTAGGGTTGGTGAAGGAGAGGAAGACCCTCAACCAGGTGGATTGACACAGTGACTGCTGCAATGGGCTCTTGTGCATCAGGAAGTGTGAGAATGGCACAGGACAGGACTAGGTTCAGATCTTTTGTTCATAGGGTCACTATGAGTTGTACTCGACTTGATGGCACCTAACAACAACAACGTTTAATGAGAAAAGTGGTTTACTACTGGAAATATACCCCAAAGAGACCATAACTGACATCCAAGCAGATATATGCACACCCATGTTTATTGCGGCTTTGTTCACAATAGCAAGGAGTTGGAAACAACCTAAATGCCCATCAACAAATGAATGGATAGAGAAGATGTGTTATATTCACACAATGGAATACTATGCTGCATTGAAAAACAAGGAACTCATGCAATATTATTCAAAATGGGTGACTCTGGAGGACATTATGCTGAGTGAAGTATCTCAATCACAAAAGGACAAATACTGCCTGGTGCCACTGTTGTAAAACAGAACTGACCTTGGGGTTGGGGAGAGCCTGAGAAAGATGGGTTCAATAATGTATATTGCATTGAAACAGATGAGGGAGAAAACTGTTTAAAAGGGATATGTGATTAGGTATTTTTGTCATGACAGGAGTCTAAAGTGAAAGCTACATGGTGGAGTGGACCTGGGGGAGGGTTTGTAAAACAATGAAAGAATTTTTCTTTTACTTTTCCAAGAGGGTAGTGTACTAGGGTGGAGGTTTGGGAGGGGAGAAATGTGCTACAGTGAATGAATGGAAATCCAAAGTCTGTGTACATTTTTACTGAACTTAATAATAAATTTAAATAAATTTAAAAAAATTAAAGTGTTTACATAATTGGCAATGTACTCAAAGGAAAGATCATAATGTATTTTTTTAAAATTATGAGTGAAGATTTCATAGCAAATTGAAATAAAATTGGTGATATAATGTGAAATGAAAGATATCAAGCTGCAAAGATGTAGGTTTTCCCATCAGTAAAACAAAGATTCATGAGAAAAAGGAGGCATGAAGGGAAATAATTGGAAGACAGTGAGGTAAACGAGGAAGTCTGTCATTCCCGTGAAACTTAAAAGGTGAATAAATGAGAGACAGGAGAAGTTACAGTGCAATCCATTTACTGGCTTTAATGTGCTCTGCATTGTTGTAGATCTCCTGAGGATGTAAAAAAAGAGATGGTTTTAAAATTTCTCTTCAGTAGGCACTTGCCTGTACAAGGTCATGATTTCATTGAGAGCTTTTTGTGAAGTTGGGAGCATTTCAGTTGTTAATATATTCAAATTATATTTGAAATCCCGCAATAAGGTGCAATTTATCATTTAAAATAATAGCCCTTTCTTGAATGCGCAAGCTGCACCCATACTTGCCAAATATTTTAATTTTAACAGAGTTTCAGGACTGCTCTCTGCCCTTGAATTGAGTTTTGGTTAAAATAGCCTGAATGAATATATGTTCTATAATAGCAAAGCAGTGGATAAGCATACACCAAGGACTCATTATTTTGTGACAAAACACGTTGCAAAAATAATATTTATTAAGCTCTTGGGAACATATGTTAAGAACAAAACAAGTTACTCAAAAGAGCTAGTGGTTTTACAAGAAGTATACCCTGACTTTGGAGGCAAACTGGCAAGGTTACAGCTCAAAATCAAAAGGCCAATGGGGGCTTGAGAAATCGTATTTTCCATTACTTGCTTTTGTGCATAGCTTCAGCTCACCTATCCTAGAAAAATGAGACCCTGGTTTGTAATGATATCTAGGAAGACATACTGGAGTCCTAGTGAGGAGTCACTGTGAGTGGACAGTAAATATGTCTACGTATCAGTATTAATACACTTGGCAGAGGGGAATGATTGCATGGTTAGCGAAAATCCTCAAGGATTAAAAACGCCTGTGTTAGGCACGAGTTCTAAAACAGCAGATTGTTTCCCAGGATTTTCGTTGACATGCAGAAAAGCAAAACAGACTCATCCCAGAAATTGTGAATTCTGGTGGTGCATGCACTTGCTCATATTAATAAAACACAGCCATTGCAAACACTTCTACACAGGATTCCATAGTTAACTTTAGTTTCATTAGCAAAGAATGTTATAACATCCTCAATGCAGCTGTATCTCATTTTAGAAAACCCAATAATGTCGTTCATTTGTTCGTCTAGTTAAAGCTATTGAGTCTGTGGTATGCAAGCTATCATTTTGAAGTTTATACACACACACACACACACACACACACACAAAGATCCTTCCCTCTGGTCAAATACGGCAGCAGGGAGGACACACAAAAAAGCACAAACCAAAGACAGACATATTAGAGGACTGGGGAGGGGGGGAGGGGGACCTGATTCCTTGCAGCTGGAGTTGTTAGGACCTTGAACTTGCCCTTGTGAGTCAAAAGTTTTCCTGGTAAAAGCATTCATTCTCTCATTCACCCAGTATCATGTGCCAGGCACTGTGTTAGTAAGAGGAAGAATGTAGTGACAAGTAGCAGAAGTAAAGAATAGTGGAGACAGATTTAATCTGGTTCTCTTTAAGTTTTTGGTCTTAGGAGGAGCTATGCACGAAACACAGCAAAACCAAAATAAGATCATGAGTGCAGAAGATGAATTATATTGGGAAAATCTACTGGGAAAATCTACTGTAAGGGACCTCTCCAGAATACTGAAGAGCAATGATGTTGGTCTGGAGACCAAGGTATGCATGATCTGGGCCATGGTCTTCACAATTACGTGTTATGCCTCAGAGAGCTGTACAATAACTAAAGATGATAGACTAGATGACCCTGAGTTGTGGTGCTGAAGAAGAGTATTGAATATATCATGTACTGCAAAGAGAACAAACACGTTTGACCTGGGGATGGTAAAGCTGGGCTGCTCCTTGGAGTCAAGGATTCTGCAGCTTCGTCTGACATACTTTGGGCATGTTGCAGGGAGGGATTGGTCCTTGGAGTGGGACATCATGTTTGGGACAGTGGAATGATAGCGCAGGAGAGGAAGACCCTCGATGAGACGAATAGATTCAGGATTGGGGTGGTGGGAGTGAGTGTGTCAGAGACAGTGAGGTTGGCACAGGATAGAGCAGAATTTAGGGCTCTTGTACATAAGGTTGGTATGAGTCACAAGTGAATGGACAGCACATAACAACAACAACAACGATAACAAGCCTCCCAAACTGTGAGGGAGTTTGTTACTTTTTTTAAAAGTCATCAACTTGTGTTTCTGTTAGAGAAACATTGGATAACTAAGATATCGCTTTAAATATTTCCCAACTGGAAATGTGAGGATCATGGTTGAGGGAATCCCATCAGGTTGGGTCACCTAGGATGGTTTTTATTTAGAGGTTCAACCACAGTATTTGCAACCTGTAGTCGTATGGACCTCCTTAGACAATTCTGGCTCTCCCAGTTTTTAAGTACAAACCACAAACATGACTCTTTGCCTTTTGCTGTTATCTTAGACAAAGGCAGACCTCAAGAAGATATCAGACATGAGATGTGTGGATTCACAGTAGTCTGTTAGTGAAGTTGGCAATGAGTTCATGCAACATCTCAGGAGTGCCCCAGTGATTTGGAGAGTGGGGACATCTCTTATTTTTATTACCACTGGAGCAGGAACAGGATAGACTGTTGTCCCTGAAAACTGTCAAAGATAAAGGCCTTTCCTAAAGTAAATTTTAGTTGGAAAATAATGCCTTCCGAAAATCTCATAAACACAAACTTTCTACTGAAAGTTACTGTTAAGGCTGTTCTAATACTAGAAAAGAAAAAAAAAGAGCCCTCAAGGCTCACCTCTGTTATTACTCCATGTTGATCATTTCACTGCTAGACTTTATCCTTTGTTTGACATTGTGGCTGATTATACAAGTAAATCTGAAAAACATTCAATAATTCTTATTGCTCTAGTATATTGTGCCATCCGTTATCGACTTCTTTCCATGAACAATAAGACAAAAACGTCTATGCCATTACCTGCAGCGTCTCATTTAGTCTCATTATCTATAGCATTTCATTCTTATTACAGAACTGTTGCATGCTCCTGGACACTGACTGATAGATGCACTGCAATGAAACGATATTGAAAACAACTATCAAAGCCAGGAGCGTTACACTTGAATGCTTAACCTTTCAGAATACCTGAAGCACTTCCCTTTCAAGATACTTCATTAGTGGGTATTTATTATTCCAGATTACACTGCTTTCAGCTCTTATGAATTAGATTTGATGCAAGTTATTTGCAGCACAAATTTTATGGAGTTCAAGAACTTGAAATGCAACCCTCTGTAAATTTTAGTTAACTGTAAAATTTCTATCTGTATGTGATGGTGTCATGTAAGTCAGTCAAACCTAGAAGTGATATGCAGCCATTTCACACTGAATCCGTGATTCACAAACTCCACATTAGCCCCGGGAACCTCTGTAATGTTGTACGTTAGCCTGATATGCAAAACAGACCAAAGTGGGGCTCTTTTAAATAGAAGTGAAGGTTGGAGGCTGTCATGTCCTACACGTTTAGGTTTCAAGTAAATCAGAGCTTCCCAGAGTGAAGTTCAGAAAGCCTCACACTAATGATCCTTGAAAGTGTGTGCTTCACAGGTATCTGTGGCCGATAGCTTTTCTCCTGATGTGTTGTGAAATTATAATTTTCATAAGAAAATAATACAAATTTATGTTGGTGTATCTTCTCTATATGTCACAAAAAGCCGTTGTTGTTATGTGCTATCGAGTCTCTTGTGACTAATAGCGACCCTATGTACAACACCCCTAAACCCTGCTCTATCCTGTGCCAATCTCATTGCCTCTGACACACCCATCCGGATTACCCCAGTCACTGAATCAATCCACCTCATAGGGGGCCTTCCCCTCCTGTGCTGTCCCTCCACCCTCCCAAGCATGATGTCCCTCTCCAAGGACCTGCCTCCTTACAACATGTCCAAAGTATGTCAGACAAAGTCCCAGGATCCTTGCCTCCAAGAAGCCGCCCTGTTTAACCCTTTCCAGGATGAATCTGTTTGTTTTCCTAGCAGTTCATGGTACCCTCAATACTCTTCTCCAGCACCACAGCTCAAAGGCATCAATTCTCCTTCTATCCTCCTTGGTCATTGTCCAACTCTCTGATGCATAACAAGTGATAGCAAAGACCATGGCCTGTATCAGACGCACCTTAGTCTCCAGAGAGACACCATTGCTCTTCAGTACTTTGGAGAGGTCCCTAAACGCAGACTTTCCCATGGCAATATGTCTTTTAATTTCCTGGCTACTGGTGCCAAGAGTGTTGACTGTGGAGCCAAACAAACTAAAGCTGTGAACAATCTCAATTTCTTCACCATCCATCCTGATGCTGCCAGTTGGTCCAGTGGTGAGAATCTTTGTCTTCTTGACATTGAGCCTCAATCCATATTGAAGACTGCAGTCCTTGACCCTCTGCAGCAAGTGCTTCAGGTCCGCCTCAGTTTCAGCAAGCAGGGTTGTGTCATCTGCATAATGCAAATTGTTGATAGATCTTCCACATCCCACATTTCTCCTCATAGAGCCCAGCCTCCTGGATAATCTGTTCTGCGTACAGGTTGAAAAGGTATGGAGATAGGACATCCCTGGCATACGCCCTTCCCAATTTTGAACCATGCAGTGTTTCCTTGCTCTGTTCTGACGACTGCCTCTTGGTCCAAGTATAAATATTAATTTACTAGATGTCTTATTAGAAAGTCTTGGTGGTGGACTGATAACCTAAAGGTCAGAAGTTTGACTCCACCAGCCTCTCCACAGCAAAGATTTGCAGCCTTGGGAACATGATGGAGCATCACTATGAGTTGGAATTGACTTGATAGCTGTGGGTTTATAGGTGTTAATTAAGGAAAGCATAATTTGGTACAATCTTCATTATTTTCTGCCTTTAAAGAATTGTTTTCACTTGTTCTTGTATTTATTAATAGCACTGAAGTCTGTAGTCATTAAAAAGTGGGATTTCACATTCTAGGTAGGTATCAGAGCTTTTCATTCACCTAAATAAATCACAGAAGGAAAAGAAATGTTTTAAAATCTCTGCTTTAAAGAAACATTCCATTTCCTTCCTGTCCAGTTCAGGCAACAAACAAACATGAGAGTAACTTTTTCAATCCAATCCATTTTATTTCCTCTGGTCACCTTCTGAAGGAGAGGTGAAAAGCTGGAAGGAAAACCAGAAATAACAACAAAAACCCCCATCAATGGAAGTAGAAATATAACAACTGGTTTTAAGGTGCCGGGAACACAAATATTGTCTGTCAGTTCATTGCTGTTCATGTTCTATGGAATGTTTACATTCAGAAGCAGTGGGATGTCCCTGGTCAGTTCCTGCTCGTCTGCTAGTCCCTGTGGTCCTGGACCTTCTGGAACTCAGCCTCTTAATCTCATTGTGTTGGTGATCTAGCTGCCCTCCACTGGGTGTTCAGAGACAGTAAATCACATGAGAGGAGATTGCCCACCTTTTGTCCAAAGAGCAACTGAGGGATTCAAACCTCATACCCTTTGGGTTGGCAGCATAGCTCCTTACCATTTGACCACCAGAGCTCCCTTCTCTGTGGCTAGTGGAACAAGCCTTTAATCCCCTTGCTACTCACAGTACAAGTCAGGAATGAGAAGGTGCCAGCCTCATCTATGACCTTGTTGCTGTCGAGTCAGCCCTGATTCATTGTAACTCCACCACACAGAAAGAAACGTTGCGTGACTTTGTGCTAGCTTCATGATAATGACATGCCCATGTCCATTGTTATGGTTACTGTTTATTTCAAAAGCCCCCAAACTGAGCCAGCTACCTCCCTAGCACTGTAATGGATAGTTTTCTGTTTTGATCCGTAAGGGTTTTGTTGGTTAATTCCTGACTGTAGATTTTCAGGACTTTCTTCCTTATTTTTAGTTGTTGTTAGGTTCAGTCAAGTCGAGTATGACTCACAGCGACCCTGTGAACCACGGATCTGAGCATCATCCTATCCTGCGCCGTCCTCACACTTCCTGACACACTAGAGCCCATTGTGGCAGTCACCACTTCAAACCTCTTGGTCAAGGATCTTCTTTTTCTTCACCAATCTCCCACCCTTCCAAGCATCATGCCCCTCTCCAAGGAATAGCTCCTCCTGGAAAAAGGCCTAGAGGTGCAGCCTCTTCAACTTTGCTTCAAAAGAGCACCCCAGCTGTACCCTCTCCAAGACGTGTTTGTCTGTTCTTTTGGCTTTTCATGGGATGTTCAGTGCTCCTCTCCAACACCACAGCTCAAAGTCACCAATTTGTCTGTCATCCCTATCTATTTTCCAGCTCTCAGATGTATAGCAAGTGATGGGAAATACCATGGCCTGAATCAGATGCACCTTAGTCCTCAAATTGATGTCATTGCTTCTCAATAATTTGGAGCGGTCCCTAACTGCAGACCTTCCCAGTGCGATGCATCTCCTTATTTCTTGACTGCTGGCACCAAGGGTGTTAATTGTGGATCCATGGAGGATGAAATTGTTGATAGTTCCAATCTCTTCTTCATTCATCATTCTTCTTAGTATTACTCTGGAAACTAGAACTTGTAGTATTTGAAATTCCAGGGGCATAACTTCTAGCACAATAGCAATACATAAACCATCACAGTACCGCATACAGACAGATAGGTGACCAGCGATCTTGTTAAGAATGTAGACTCTTCACCTCCACTTCACATTTATTAAATGAAAATGTGAGTTTTAACAAGATTTCTGGGAAATATAATTAATATATCCGTTAATTTTGAGAAGAACTAGTAGGGAACTCTGGTGACGTACTTCTTGTTGTTTGTTATTATGTGCCATCGAGTCGCTTGCAACTCATAGCGACCCTATGTACAAGAGCTCTAAATGCTGTTCTATCCTGTGCCAACCTAGCCATCTCAAATGCACTTATTCCCGCCTACTTACTGATCCAAAAACCATGCCTCTTTGAGGCTGCCAGTGACTCCAAGGGAGAAAAATGGGCAGTCTCCTTCCATGCAATTTACAGTTTCAGAAACCCAGTAGAGGGCCAGCTATGAGCCGATTCTGCAATGAGTTTTTGAGTGAGTATGGAACTCAGTCCCTACCACGCCTTCCCTTGTGACTACCTGTACCCTCAAGTCTATTCTTTGAGGTACATATGGTAAGATTCTGTGCTGTAATCCCAATGGCGCAGAGTTACCAGCTACTCTGAGGGAGAAGGATGGGCAGTCTCCTCCCCTGTGGTTTAGGGCCTCTGAAAACCCACTGGAGCGTCAGCTATGGGTCGGTTTCAACTTGATGACACACAACAACAACAACAACTTCCCTCATGGTAGCTCCCTGCTCCTAGTCTAACCTGCTTGGCCAATCTTGTCAGTATTGCTATTCCCAAACTGACATCACTGTGTTGAATTCAACTCCCAGGACACTTGGTCATCTGATTTCACGTCATATGGTTCAAAGCTGATATTTCTCCTGGTTTGCTTTTAGTCCCCTGCCTTGATAATTGGAAAATCTTTGAATATCCCAACTGTTCGGTCTTCTAGTACCATCAACTCTCCATCAACCCAGTGCCTGCCCACCACGTTTGCTGATCCAAAGTCTGTTAACTACTCACCTCTAAGAAACATTTTTTTTGCCACTTTATTAGCTTGTAAAATGCCATTAAAATGATCATTTGGAATTTTATAATTTTCACCTGTAAAAGACTAAACAAAGTTCTAAAGTTTGGGTATGCTTTTGTTTCTAAGGAGCCTGGTTTGTAGAGAGGGAGCTCTGGTTTCTTAGTGGATACAGCGTTACATTGCCAACTCAAAAGGATATGATTCAAATCCTTCAGCGGCTCCATGGGAGAAAGATGGCAGTCTCCTCCCATATGATTTACTGCCTCTGAAAATCTCTCTGGAGGGACAACTATAGGCAGTTCCAATGGACAGCACATAACAACAACTACAGCTCGTAGAATGTTGTACTGCTAACCCCAAGGTGTCCCTTGGGTGCTTTAAATCCACCAGCAGCACTGAGAGAGAAAGACGTGTGATTTATAGCCTCGGAAACCTCACTAGCAGCTCAGCTATCCATTGGTTCCCACTCGATGGTAAGGAGCGAGTGAGTCAGGAAGTTGCTGGGAATGTAAATGAAATATGTTGATTTGGAAATGGAGAAGAGAAAATTCAAGAAACAGGTATAAGCCAGAAACTCAAAGAATAAAGTTTTCTCTAGGGCCTCCAGAAAGGACTACAGGCCTGCTTGACACCTTGGTTGTAGCCCTGTGAGACTTTATTAAACTTCTGACCTCCACAGCTATAAGATAATAAATATACATTATTTCAAACCACTAGATTTATGATGATTTTTTTATAATAGCAATAGGGACCAAACCCCGAGCTGTTACTATTGATTCAATCCCGATTTTCCATCAAGTTCAAGTGTATAAAATGTAAACATGTTTTCCTAAAACTATGAAATAGAAAAATACAAAGAAATTAGATCCTAAAAGCAATTTTTGAAAATATTACCATATTTATGAAATTCTTATAATTTAATAAAAGTAACCCAATGTAATTAAAAGAAAGCATAATAACTAAAGAATAATTAAAAGAAAATGAATTACAATAAATTCACATGGAAATGAAAATAAAAGTATTTAAATAAAGCTAAGCAGTTGCTTAGAAACGCATCCTGGTGGTGAAGTGCGTCATGTGTTGGGCTGCAGGCTTTTTGGGAGGAGGGCCATCTCTTCCCACAGAGATTTACAGCCTCAGAACCCACTGAAGGGCCTCTGTGAGTCAGGGTCCAGCCATTCAGGAGCAAAGAGTTTTGGAGGGAGTTTGGATACTTAGTGCTTTATTTTTTTGAGGCATAATTATATTTTATGAATTACTTTTCAGGATAATAAAAAGACATGGAAAGAATTTTCACAGAGGCAGATATTCGAATGGCCAACAGACGTATGAAGAAATGCTCAAAATCACTGGCAATAAGAGAGATGCAGACCAAAAGCACATTGAGATACCATCTCACTCCAGTAACAGTGGCAAAGCTTAACAGGACAGAAAGTAATAAATATTGGAGAGGATGTGACGAGATAGAAACTCTTATACATTGTTGGTGGGATTGTAAAATGGTACATTCTGGAAGACAGTTTGGCACTTCCTCAAAAAAGCTGATAATAGAAATATCATATGACCCAGCTATTCCGCTGCTTGGCATATACCCTGGGAAAATGAGAACTGAGGCACAAATGGAGACTTGTATACCAGTGTTCATAGCAGCATTATTCACCATCACAAGAACGTGGAAACAACCCAGATGTCCAACCACAAATAAATGAATTGAGAAATTATGGTACATTCATACAAAGGAATACTATGCAGCATGTAGAAGCAATAATTTTGTAAATTATTACCTAACTTGGGAGGGACTGGAGAGCATTATGCTGAGTGAACTAACTCAGTCCTACAAGGATAAATATTGTATAAAACCATGATTGTAGTAGAATGGGTATGAGGATCCGGGGGGGGGGCAGGGAGGGTGGCAGCAGAGGGATGAGGATGGGCGGGGGAGGGTATTAGTTATGGGGTTGTACAATTTTATGGGAGGGAGAGGGAAGTTGGAAGAATCTGAAGAGAAAAAGAATGAATTTTGTATATAAACTAGTATACTACTAATAAAGTACTTGTGCTTTTTCATGTTGAATGCCTGTGAATTGGCAATACTTCAATCGTATTACATTTGTGCTTACAGAGATATAAATGAAATGCTAATGTAAGATGGTTAATATTGGGAAGGAATCTCCACCAACCATGTTTAATGCTCAAAAACTGATTTAACTTATAAGCACCTCCAGAACTATGGATTGGAACATAAAAAGAATCAAGAAAAAGAAATGCATAGCACTCCTAGAACACTCCATTTCATTATGCGTGAATCCATTGCATTCATGTTAGCTGAGAGGAAGGATCTGGCAGGTTGATTAACTTGTCTTTTTTATCTTACCTAAGCTCTCCTGCCTCTCAAATACTTCTCACAATCCAGTGGGACAACCCACAAACTTTCACAGATTTCATGTGCAGATGACTTTTATTTTAAAACCATAAGGCAAGACATGTGGAAAAGCATTTCTCTGGGGCTTGAATGGTGCTTGTCACAAAAATGGACATTTACGGTTGTGGCCTTTTGTGCCAGAGCTGAATGACAGAGTCCCTCCTGCCCCCTGTGTGTCTTTAATGAATCTGTTTCTGAGAACCTGTGATATGTTAGGCCCGATAAAGCACAAGGCTCAAAACAGCAGCACCTCTTGCCTGGATTTCAGGGCTGCTTTGAATTGAAATATATAACACACCATCAGCTCTTTTAGCCTATGAAGGGTAATGGTTAAGTACAAATGACCCCGGTTCAGCAAAGAAAGCATTCATTTGACCCTCTTCTCATTTGAACTTGAACTAAACTTATCCTTGTGGCTCAACTACTTGCAGTGAAGTAATCACTCATCCACTCACTCATTGCCATCAAGTAAGAACTGACTCATAGACACCCTTCCATTGGGTTTTCGAGGCTATAAATCACAGGCAAGAGATTTCCTATCTTTCTCCTTTGGAGTCAGTGGTAGATTTGAACCACCAAGGCAGCATGGCATTTGGGTAAATAGTGTGACTCTATGGACTATGCCACCAGCCAAATAATCGAAAGGCTTATAAAGTGAGCAGTAACTCCAGAGAGGCACTCAAACCTTGGAATAATCAATCACATGAGATCAAAAAGGCAGCATTTGCCTAGGGATAAGGCCCAGAAGGCAGAAGGGGGTAGGATTGAAAGATGAATGTAAATGAGAATTGCTGGTAGAAAGTAAGAAAAGTACAGTTACATTGTGTTGATTGTGTTAATCTCATAAAATGAAGTGGATATGAATGGTTGAACAGAAAACCAATTAACTTTGTAAAGTTTCACTCAAATCACAGTAAAACAAAGAAACACAAAAGAAAACCCCGCTCAGGGAGTAGGACTCACTTTATTGAGTGAATATCACGATACCATGACTTCACCAGACTGTTCACTCCAAATACTTAAGAATCAGTCTAAAGACTAACATGTGCTTGATGCAAGCCAGGGTCTTCTCACTTGTTTGCTATGCGTCTGAAAGCTGAACAGTGACCGAAGGTGACAAACATGGAATTGACGCCTTTGAGCTGTGGTGGTGGAGAGGAGTGGTGAACAAACAGGGTCAGTCCTGGAGGAAATGAAACCAGAGATGTGGGAAGCAGGCATGGTGAAACCCCATCTCACATATTTTGATCATGCGTTGAGGAGGGTCCACTCTTTGTAGAAGGGCATCATGCTTGCAAGGGTAGAAGATCAGTGTAAGAGGGAAAGACCCTTGACGAGATGGATTGACAGAGTGACTGTGGCGATGGGGGTCAGTGTGTTAGAGACGGTGAAATTGGCTTTAGGATAGGGCAGGATTCAGAGCCATTGTTTATATGGTCACGTGATGGCACGTATCAGAAACAACAATTTTCATATAACACATTCTCTTAATTTCTCTCTTCTGCTCACATCCTCCTGCGGCTGCACATTGGGTATTTGCATTGGCTGCTGCTGTGCCTGCACCTGCTTTCACCTTAGCTTTTCCTTAGAATTCTCCCTGGATTTACTTCCTCGTCAAGTTGTACATACTTTCACTGTGTCGAGAAGCAGAGGGGTCCCAAGAAGATCCTTAAGTTATAAGTTCTCATTCTAGAATTCTTTCCCAGTGGTAGAATGAAATTGAACGTTAATGATTTCTGCAGTAGAAGAGAAAGCAAAGTAGTGACCATATTCAAGAAGCTTATGGTGCATCTGAGAGTCTTAGCTGAAATGATCAAGCCGGATGTAATCACTAACCCCGCTCCACACAGAACAATGTGCATGTTACCAACCACTTATTATAAAGCCATACTTTATTATCCAGCAGCACTTACTTAAACAAGACTGGTCTCATTGTAAAAATGAATTATGAGGATTGTTTAAATATAGTTAAATAGATAGCAGTGTGTCTACAGCTAAGCCACTCGGAAGCTTCATTGATTTTAATGACCCTCTTGTTGTCACCTGTCTGCACTCAATTTGCATGCTCTGGTCACATGTCTCCTCCACACAGTAAGAGGGGCGTTTAATAGCTTGCAGAATGTTTTACAAAGACCATTCCCCAGCAAGCCATATAAACTTATCTCTATGAGAGTTCTAGTTGTCTCCCTTAAGAGAGGCCTGCAGGGACCAAGCTTTAACTTGCCTTATAACTACACAGCTAAGCAGTTCTTGTTGTTATTAGGTATCAATGAGTCGCGTATGATCCATAGTGACCCTAAAACCAAGTCTGAAGCCTATCCTATCGTATGTCATCCTCACACTTCCTGACACACTTGAGCCATTGCAGCATTTGGTTTAGGGTCTTTCTCTTTCGCTGGCCATGCAGCTTTCCAAGCATGATGTCCCTCTCCAAGAAAAAGCCTTCGTAAGAAACATGCCCACCGTATGTGAGATGATGAAGCTGTATCATCTTTGCTTCCAAGAAGCACTCTGGCTTTACTTTCTTCAAGACACATTTGATTGATATTTCGACATGCCATGGGCTCTTTAGCACTCTTCTCCAAAACCACGGTTCAAAGGCATCAATTCTTCTGTCATCATTATTCATTGTCCAGCTCTCAGATGCATAGCAAGTGATCAGAAAGATGATGGCCCAAATGAGACACAGCTTAGTCCTCAAATATCATTGTTCCTCAATAATTTGGAGAGGTCCCTAACTACAGACTTTCTCACTGCCATGTGTCTCCTGATTACATGACTGCTGATATCAAGGACATTGATTGTAGATCCAAGTAAGATGAAGTCATTAACAATTTTAATCTTTTCTCTTTCTATTATGGTGTTTCCTGTAGGTCCAGTGGTAAGAATTTTGTCTTCTTGACTTTGAGATACAATCCATACTGAAGGCCGTTTTCCTTGACCTTCTGCAGCAAGTTCTTCAAGTCCTCACTTTTAGCAAGTAAGGCTGTGTCATCTGCATAACACAGATTATTGATGTATCCTCATACAATCCTGATGCCATATTCTTCTTTGTAAAGTTGCTGCTCAGCATACAGATTGAATAAGCACAAACAAAATACAACCCTGACACACGAGTGTTCCTTTGCTCTTCCTCCCTCTTTGTCTAGGTATAGGTTGTACAAGAGCACAGTTAAGTGCTCTGGGATTCTCATTCTTTTCAATGTTAGCCATAACTTGTTATACTCCACACAGTCAAATGACTTTGCATAGCCAATAGAACAGAAATAGATATTTTTTTCTGGTATACTTTCAGCCAGGATCCATCTGACATCAGCAGTGATATCCCTGGTGCCATAGCCTCTTCTAAATCCTGCTTAAACTTCTGGCAGGTCCCATTCCAGCCATTTTTTACTCATCTGCAGCAGTATTTTGATTGCATGTGATATTAATGATATTATTTGATAGTTTCCACATTCTGTTGGATCATTTTTCTTGAGAATGGAAACAGTCAGTCAGCCAGACAGCTATCCTCCACATTTCCTGGTATAGACTGGTGAGCACATCCTGGCTACATCTATTAGTTGTAACATGTCAACTGTTATCCCGTTGATTCCTAGGGCCTAATTTTTATTATTTTTTTTTGTTCACATTGTGTTTTTTATGATCATTCTCATACATAGTATTTCATAAGATTAATCACTATTGATCTATGCCCATTATTACCCCATTTTTTCAGATTCCCACTGGATCTTTCCTAGTTCTTTGTCCTCCAGCTGCCCAAGAAACTATGTGACCCTATGATTTCCACCCCATACCCTGAGCTCCGCTGCCCCTTCTCCTCCCCTCTTTGGATACCCATCGATATAACACGGGAGAGGCTAGAGAGCATTATGCTGAGTGAACTAACTCAGATGCATAAGGACAAATACTGCATGAGAACATTATTGCAAAAACAGATGGCGCTTTATTTTTCACCAACGCCTTCAAGTGCAGTTTTAACTTCTTCCTTCATTACCATTGGCTCTTGTTCATATGGCACTTCCTGAAATTTGGCAGTGTCAGTCAATTCGTTTTTGGTACAGTAACTCTGTATACAGTAACCATCTTCTTTTGATGCTTCCTAGATCATTCAACATATTGCCCATAGCATCCTTCAGTATTGTAACTCGAGGCTTAAATTTCTTTTTCAGTTCTCTCAGCTTGAGAAATGCTGAACGACCTCTTCCCTTTTTATTCTCCGTTACCAGTTTTCTGTACAGTCCATTATAATACTTTGTTTTCTCGAGCTGCGCTTTGAAAACTTCTGTTCAGCTCTTGTACTTCAGCATCTTTTCCTTTTGTTTAGGCTTCTTGATGCTCTAGGGCAATTTCAGAGTCTTTTCTGACACTCATTTCTTTTTAAAAATTTTTTTATTTTGTTATTAATTTCAATGAAAATTTACAGACTTTGGATTTCTATTTATTCATTGTTGTACTTTTCTCCCCTCCCAGCCCCCCCCCCCCCGCCCCAAGTACACTACCCTCTTGGAAAAGTAAAATAAAAATTCTTTCATTGTTATACAATCCCTCCCCCCAAGTCCACTCCACTGTGCAGCCTTCATTCTGGACTCCTGTCATGACAAAAATGCCTAATCACATAGCCCTTTTAAAAACAGTTTTCTCCCTCATCTATTTCAATGCAGTATACATTATTGAACACATCTTTCTCAGTCTCCCCCCAACCCCGATGTCAGTCCCATTCTACAATAGTGGCACCATGCAGTATTTGTCCTTTTGTGATTGAGATACTTCACTCAGCATAATGTTCTCCAGGGTCACCCATTTTGAATAATATTACATGAGTTCCCTGTTTTCCAATGCAGTGTAGTATTCCATTGTGTGACTATATCACAGCTTCTCTATCCATTCGTTTGTTGATGGACACTTAGGTTGTTTCCAACTCCTTGCTATTATGAACAAAGCTGTGATAAATATGGATGCACATATATCTGCTTGGATGTCAGTTATGGCCTCTTTGGGGTATATTCCCAGTAGTGGAATTGCAAGGAGGAATGGTATCTCTATTTGCAACTTTTTGAGAAAGCGCCATACCTTCTTCCACAGAGGTTGCACCATTTTACACTCTCACCAACAGTGAATAAGGGTTCCAGTTTCTCTACAACCTCGCCAGCATTTGTTGCTTGCTGTTCTGTTAAATTTGGCTACTCTGATTGGGGTGAGATGATATCTCATAGTTGTTTTGATTTGCATCTGTCTTAGAGCTAGGGATTTTGAACATTTCTTCATGGGATTGTTAGCCATCTGAATGTCTTCTTTGGTGAAGTGTCTGTTCATATCCTGTGTCCATTTTTCAATTGGATTATTTACTTTATCTTGTTGTGGTGCTCAAATATTTTATAAATTCTGGATATAAGTCCCTTATCTGATATGTCATGACCAATACTTTTTCCCAGTCTGTGGCTTCCCTTTTTACCCTGTGGGAGAAGTTTTTGGATGTGCATAGGGATTTGATTCTTAGAAGGTCCCATTCATCTATTTTATCTTCTCCTGGTTGTAGGTCTGACACTCATTTCTATTTTTTCTTTCTCTTCTGCGTTTGTAGTGATCATTTGCTGTCTTCATGGATGATATCCGTGATGCCATCCCACAACTCAACTGGTCTTCCATCATTGGTGTTCAATGCTTCAAACCAATTTTTAAGGTGATTTTTACATTCAGACAGAATAGACTCAAGATCATATTTTGGTTCTTGTGGACTTGTTTGAATTTTCTTCAGCCTAAGTTTGAACTTGCACATGAGTAAAATATGCAATTGAGTGTAGGCTGCCTTACCTCTTCGCTGTGCACTTTATAGGCTGTTGGCAGAAGTACATGTACTGTCTTCAAATATTTAAAGACCGTCAAGGCTTCTCACAGTGAGTATGCATGTTCCTCAGTAATAGGTGGCAATCTCATGGGATGGACATGTCACTAGTGACCCTTATAGAGAACAGTTCTGAACCCTGCCGTGTCCTGTGTCTTCCTTACCATCTTTGATATACTTGAGGCCATTGTCATGCTGATGCATATCATTGAAGATCTTCCTCTCTTATGCTGACCTCTCACCCTTCCAAGCATGATGTCCCTTGCCAAGGACTGGTCCCTCCTAACAACAGGCCCACAGCAGATGAGATGGAGTTTCATCCTTGCCTCCAAGGAACACCCTGGTTTTATTTTCTTTTCTAAAAATCAAAGAAGGAATCAGTAAGTGAGGACTTCCCTTTTTTAAACAGAAAAAACCATTTAAAAAAAAACCCGGGGTTGTGCAACTTCTCATTTCTTTTTTCAGTTCCCATTCTCATCTTGCAACTTGATTGATATAGGTACAGCCTAAACTTCTGAGCATGTTGAAGAAGTGTGCTAAAAGGAATTAAGCTGGGGAAATTGGTGTGTGATCTGCCAGGTCCTGATTTACGTGCCCTAAACTTCTGAGGCTTCGTCTGACATATTTTGGACATGTTGTAAGGAGGGACGGGTCCTTGGAGAGGGACATCATGCTTGGGAGGGTGGAGGGCAGGCGCAAGAGGGGAAGGCCCTCTATGAGGTGGATTGATTCAGTGACTCGGGTAATCGGGATGGGAGTGTCAGCGACGGTGTGAGTGGCCCAGGACAGAGCCGAGTTAAGGGCTGTTGTACATAGGGTCGCTATGAGTCACAAGTAACTGATAGCACATAACAACAACAAACTTCTTATCTTCTGTTCAACTGTGGAGGTAGTTTTAGCCATGTCTATGGACAGCCCTGCCCAAGTTTTCAAGATGATTTTTCTGAAGACAGTATTTTGCTTTTTTAAAAAACAAACAAACAAAACCAAACATCTAGCCCAATGCCTCTCAATCTTGACTACATAAGAAACCACATAAGCAGCTTTTACATAAAACCAGCCTGAGCTCCACCTCAGATTAAGGAAATCAGAATCTCTCTCTTCAGCTTCCTCTAATGCTCTGCTTACATGAAACAGCAGGAGTCTAGCCTAGACAAGCACCTCTGCACTGGGAGTAGTTCAGGGGACATTTGACAACTCAGTTGTCACAATTGGGAAGGTGCTAATGCTATCTAGTAAGCAGAGGTCAAGGCTGCTGTAAACATCCTATAATGGACATGCCACATTCCCACATCAGAGTTCTCAGTCTCAACTGATAGGGCTGCTAAGGCTTGAGACTAACAAGTTACCTTTGTGTAATGCTATTGAGAGTTTGATAACCTTCTGGGTGTGAGATCTAGATTCCTGCCCAATCATAAGCCTCAATTCTTACAACTCCCTACCCCCAAACCTTCAAACTTGTTAGAATCACAAATCTCCAAGGGATTGGCTGGATCCTTTCCTGCCTGGACATCTGAAGACCTACTGCTCCAAATTGTCCATCACCCTGCTCTCACCCTGCTCTGCCCATCTACTGGGACACAAACATTACCACGTCTCAGACTTCCTGTTGTCATCTGTTTTCCTCTGCATGGAACTCTTAATTCTTGACTTTTTATTCTGATTTTTTCCTCCTGTTAAATTAATATTAAAGAATAGCCATGAGCATTCTTAAGTGACAGTGGCAAAACACCACCACCACAAACAAACAAACAAACAAACAGCCAAAACCAAAGAAACTCTTAATTTACAGAGGAGAGGCCATCTAGTATTTAAAGGATATTTAGCCAGTATTTATAAGGAAAAAGATTCTTCTGCAATATGATTGTCAATAATGGACACACGAGCTAGTAGAAAATGTATAAATCAATAAGACAAGCGTGCCCCTGCCCTTAGAAACCTTCTCTGAGCAGAAAGCTTTTAGAATCAGAATAAGACAAGTGAAGAAAAACCCGATGGAGGGAAGAATTAACCAATCACAGCTCCCTGCAGACTTAGGGAAACATTGGCAAATGTGAATACAGAAGCACCATAAACTATAGTGTAAAACCTGTTCCTGGGCATGGTGAGGATGGCCCCGCCATCGGCTCAGAGAGCCAAACGGTAGAGTGTCTCACTGTTCTAACTCTCTAGAGGGCTCGCGGCAGCCTTTCTCAGATCCGGACCCCAGTGGGTGTAGGTGTACAGATGCCAGATTTAGCAAATAAAAACAGGAGGAACCCAGTTAGATTTGAATTTAAGATAAACAAGGTATAATTTTTTTAGTACAATTAAGTCTGAAATAATGCATGGGACATACTTACACTAATACATATATAATATATGTGTGTGTGTGTGTGTGTGTGTGTGTGTGTATGTGTGTGTATAAATTAAAATTTAATGGGCCAGCTCACATTTTTTAGGTCAACCCTGCTGTGGGCATTTAAGTTATCTAGCACTGCCTTAAGTTTGGAGGCTCGTGAATGAAGCAATTGGATTCTGGAAGATGATTTCTCTTCTCTTGGTTGCTTTTTTGGGGTTCATAATTGGGTGTGAACTCATTTGACTTCCTGTATTTGGCTAACAATGAGCTGTGGGCTTGAAGCCTTTTGATTTAGAGTCAACCAGGACCTAGTAGAAGGGCCTTGTATTCAAAAGGCAGTAGGGCACTCAGACCTATTGTTAATTGTGTTTGAGATGAACTTTCTTCTAAGTGGTACAGAACTGGCCTGTTAATTTGCTGTACTAAAGTAACTTGGGGTTGTTATGATGCTGCATGCTGTGCCACTGGTGTGTCAAATGTTATAATGGTTACCTATCGTGGACAGTGTTTGGTGGAGCTCCCAGATTAATTCAGGTTTGGAAGCAGGAGTGACATCCACTTCTTAAACCGCATACCTCTGGAACTCTATGTACATAGAGAAATGATGATAGTTATAGAACAGGGTTCGGGTCTTTTGTTCATAGGGTTGCTATGCATTGTGTTCGCCTTGACAGTACTTAATGACGACAACAACCACCACAGTACTACCATAGCACAAATAGCACAAATGGGTGACTTTAAAGAACAGGCCTTTATTTTCTTACAGTTCAGGAAGCTGGAAGTCAGGATTCAGGCCAGCTCTAACTGGTCTTACCTCTCAGCTTCTAGTAGCTGCCTGCAATCTGTGTTGAGGCATCTGTCCCTGCCATCTGCCTTATTATTCTCTCTGTTCATGTCTGTATGTATTTCACTCTTTCTATAACTGAGAAGCAATTCGTCATAGAACCCATCTTACTTGTGTTTGGTGTGATTAAATTGACTGAAAATGCCCCTCTATTTTCAAACAGCAATTCAAAGTAATTATTTCATGACTTTTCACATCCTCTCACCATCATAATATTCTTCTCAGTTCAAATACTCTCCACACTCCTATCTAGAGCGTACCCATGACTATCAGAAGTTAAGCAGGCCTGAGATGACCTTGCGTACGTTGTGGTTGTTATGTGCCATCAAGATGACTGTGACTCACAGCAGCCCTGTGAGTAACAGATCTGAACCTCACCCTGCTCCACGTCACCGTCTCTGACGTGCTTCATGAGCCTTGTGTTACAGTCATCGTGTAAACCCATCTTGTTGTGGGTCTTCCTCTCTTTTTCTGACTTTTTACTTTTCTCAGCATGATGCCTTTTTCCAAAGACTGGCATCATCTGACATCATGTTCAAAGTATGTGAATTTAAGTTTCACCATCTCTGCCTCTAAGGATCTCCCTGGTTGTACTTCCTCCAAGACAGAATTGTTTGTCCTTCATGTAGTCCATGGGCTATTCAACCCTATTGTCCTGCACCACAATTCAAAGGCACCAATTCCCTGTTGATAATTTACTTCATTTGCACAGATCTTTGTCTTTCATTATATTCCCATTTCCTTGAGGTGGAACATGACTGGCAGGCTAACTAGGTCTAAAAAAGAGCTCAGGCAGTGAAGGGAAAGGGACGGACAAAGCTGACCTCCACTAACTTCACCAGGGAAGGCAGTATCCATCAGGAAGACCCATAACAAAAAAACTATTTTCATGAGGTCAAACGTATCCCATTGTTTCTGTGTCTACTTCTGTTGATACAAACTGCCTCTCTGAGAGTTCTCACTCAGGTCCATTAATCTGTTGAAATTGTGACACAGAACTTATGGAGTCATAGTCCTCATTATGCAAGCTTATTGGGGAAGTTAATAGGTGGCCTCGTGGCAAGAAGCTGCTCTGCAGTCCTGAAGGCACGCAGTTTGAGTCCACCAGCTGCTCTGCGGGAGAAGGATGAGCAATCTCCTCCTTTGCAATTAACTGTTTCTGAAAACCCATTGGAGGGTCAACTATGGGTCAGTTCTGACTTTAAGGTACACAAGAACAACAGCAACAACAACAACAGGTTATAATTTAGCAGTATACATTCTGTAGTCAGGACAGCTTAATCAAACATGCTTCTGGGCCCTTTGAGATTCAGTCTTGAGGTTTTGGGTTAGGGTTACCAAGCTCTTTGTCCTGCCTGTTAAGGTGTCTCCCCCTAGTGCCCAGGCCTCCAGCTGGGTTGGGTGAAGGCCCCTGGCTTTGTGAGGCAGAAGGCTCAGGTCAGCTCTGTCCTTCACTGGTCTCTGGTCGTCCACAGCTCCTGCTGCTACTCTCTCGTCCAGGTCCTGGTCTGACAGAAAAAGGAATTTCTGGCTTGAGGGACGCCTGCTGCTGTCCGCTCTGCTTTCTCTTTGCTGGTAGCAAGAGTCTCATTTTCTATTGTTAAACTTGCTCAATTTAAAGCAGGCTTGATGACAAGACTGACCAATCCCATGGCGAGTCATTTATGTACCTGATTTGCATATTCCCACTCAGCCTTAGGGTAGAAATCAAAGCTAATGGGTGAGGAATAACATTCAACCTGTGTTACACTTGAAATGGAATAAATGCAGTAGAATTTCAACAGGAATTTTAACTCAGTAGATTCTTTCCGAGATGCATGGTCATTCTTATTCTGATAGGCAAAAGAATGGAAAACACAATCTTGCTCATATTCATATTTTCTATTTATTTCTCTTTGCATCAATGATTGACTCTATCCTTAGTGTTTTATAGGCTTCTAAAAACCTCACCTCATGATATGATCCCAAATTTATCTAGTGGAAGTGTTTTTAAGCTGACTTCTGTGTTCCTATAATATTATCTCCAACATTTTTAGAAAATATTTCCTCATTTTCTCATACATTAAGGTATTCCAAGCTCATGTATAGCAATATACTTCAAGTTCATGTACTTAGCTTGGCCCAGTGAGGAAATCAGCCATAATTAAGAGGATCACGGAATCTGTGGAGAAAGAAACTGAGATCTCGGTGTTAGCTGGTTTGACTGCTGCTGGATGCTGCTGCTCTGAGGGGCTCTCAGTGGACAGAACTGGAGAATATTAGCTTCTCTTCCTATCATCTATTTACATTCACATTTAAATCTATATTTCCACATCTCTTTATTGAAAACCATCAGATCTCCAATTTGACATCTCACACTTTTATTTACAACTCAAATCCTATATCACAAAGTTCTCTGCAGTGCTTCAGCTGTTAATAAAGAATCTTCAGCTAGATTTTACTTGCATGTGGGATTAGTAATGTCTACCTTCTTTTGTATCACTGATTTTTTGAATAGGCACAAACATTAATCTCTTCTCCACCTGGCTGGCCAGGTAGCTGTCTTCCAGATGTTTTGACATAGATCATTTGGCCAGATAGTCTCTTCCCTGGTTGGCTCTTAGCCTTCCACTGACTGCAGGTACTGAGCTTTTCCACTCTGTCTTTGTTTCCAGTTCCAGCATGGTAACTTAGAATAGACATGTTTCTACAGAGCATCCAGACTGAGACAGACTGAGAAACAGGACTGACCATCCACGTCTGAAATAACAGGCCGTTAAAAACCCTATGAATAATGGAGAGACCTTGATAGATGTAGTGCCAGAAAATTAGTCCTTCAGGTTAGAAAGTACTAAAAAACTGAAAAGAATCATTAGCAAATTTACAATTAAAACATGGAATGTACAAAATAGGAATCTAGGAAAATGGAAAGTTGTTAGAAATGAAATGCAAAACATAAAGATTGACACCCTAGGCATTAGTGAGCTGTGATGGACTGGTATGGCTGTTGGAATAAAATTTGTCCAGAGGGATGGTGTTACATTGATTGTAAAAAAAAGAACATTTAAAGATCTATTATTCTGCAGTACATTGCTGTGAGGCATAAGACACTAACCACACATGTGCAAGGAAGACATGTTAGTACAATTTTTATTCGAACATACGCACCGACTACTAAAGCCAGAGATGAAGAAATTGAGGACTTGTGCCAATTTTTGCAGTCTGGAATTCGAACTACCTGCGTTTGAGTTAGCAACACAAGTCTTTACCCTTTAGGCCACTAGAGCTCCTGGTGTGGGAGACCATGTGATTGATTCAGAACGGCCAATACCAGCCTACCTCAGTTCACTAATGCCTAGGATATGGCTTTTTGTGGGTTCCATTTCATTTTGACACCTTCCAATTTTCCTAGATTTACATTTTGTACCTTCCACATCCTAGTTATTATTTTTTTGCAGTTGTTTCTCCTTATTTCGAGTTGTAAGTAAATGCTAGTCATTGGGTGTCCATCCATATCAGCAAGGTCGACTCTATGTTGAGAAGGTGGCTCTTCCCAGGTGTTCTTGAGTGCTTTCTAACGTGTGAGATGCCTCTTCTGATGCTGTGTCATCTGATGCTACTTATAAGGGCTTTGAGGGCCCATTATTTCAGAAGTGGGTGGCAACTTCTGCATCCTAGCTTGTCTTAGTTGAGAAGCACCACTGAACCCTGTCAACTGTGCACCACTGTAATTTCAAATATCAGTGGCATTATTTCTAACATCACCATAGTATGGCAAAATGATAAACAAGGTGTGAATTTAAATATTGGCATTTGCTGTATTTGTTTGTCAAGAATGGTGAAACTTCATCTCAAATAACTTACTAGAATTTATTTTTTTTATATAATTAGAGGCCAGTCACTGGGAAAAATATCATGGTGGGAAAGTGCAGGGTCAGTGAGAGAGAGAGGAAGATTTCAACAACATAGATTGACATTGACTGTGACAGTGGGCGTAAGCATGGCAGAGGTTGTGAGGATGGCGTAGGCTACGACAAGATTATGCTCAGGGTCGATAGTGGTAAACTTACAGGTATATAACAAAGCCAATATTTATTTATTAATCTCGTAAAGAAAATGAAAGATAGTGAAAAATGTTAGATAATATACTGTGACTAATGTGTGTTTGCTTCTTAGTACCGTAGTGTGTGATTCATCTTGAAAATATCTTAACAAAAACAGAAATGACAAAAGATAGAAAGGATGCCTTTAATATGAGTAACTGGTTTAAGAAGAAATGAAAGCAAGATACAACCCACTGATAGGAAACTTAAGTTGAAACGCTACATTGTGAAATGGTGATACACTTTTACGAGGAGACAATGAGGCTCTTAAAGAAAATTAGCAATTGGGGCTTTTAAAGTATCCCAAAATCTGAAGGTGGTGATGAATCCTGTAGAACTCTCTGTTCTTAAATAGCTTCTTGAAGAGGTACTTCAGCTGAATAAGATAATTTTTACCCAGTAGCCCAGGGGAAAAATATATTTACAATTTAAGATTTATCTTTTCTTGCAATGAAAATGGAGCAATTAAGAAACAGGTAGTTAAAAATTTTTTTAATTATTAATTTAAATGAAAATTTACAGAGACTTTGAATTTCCATTCATTCATTGTTGCATTTTTCTCTCTGCCTACCAGTCCCTTTTAAACAGTTTTCTCCCTCATCTGTTTCAATGCAGTGTACATTATTTATCACAACTTTCTCAGTCTCCCCCCAACCCAGATGTCAGTCCCTTTTTACAACAGTGGCACTATGCAGTATTTGTCCTTTTGTGACTGAGATATTTCACTCTGCATAATGTCCTCCAGGGTCACTCATTTTGAGTAATATTTCATGAGTTCCTTGTTTTTCAATGCAGCATAGTATTCCATTGTGTGACTATACCACAGCTTCTCTATTCATTCGTTTGTTGATGGGCACTTAGGTTGTTTCCAACTTTTTGCTATCGTGAACAAAGCCGCGATAAACTTGGGTGTGCATACATCTGCTTGGGTGGCAGTTATGGACTCTTTGGGGCATATTCCCAGTAGTGGAATTGCTGGGTCAAATGGTATCTCTATTTGCAACTTTTTGAGAAAGCGCCATGCCGCCTTCCATAGTTGTTGTACCATTTTACACTCCCACCAAGAGTGAATAAAGGTTCCAGTTTCTCCACAACCTTGACAGCATTTGTTGTTTCTTGTTCTATTAAATCTGGCTGTTCTTACTGGGGTGAGATGATATCTCATAGTTGTTTTGATTTGCATCTCTCTTAGAGTAAGGGATTTTGAACATTTCTTCATTTGTTTGTTGGCCATCTTAATGTCTTCTTTGGTGAAGTGTCTGTTCATATCCTGTGCCCATTTTTCAGTTGGATTGTTTACCTTTATCTTGTTGTGGTGAAAACAGGTAATTTTTAAAAAATATTTACAATAACCATTTATTTAGTACATATTCTTTGACACATTGATTTTTTAAAAAAAATTTATATTGGTTTACTTACAAAGTTTATAGGAATTGTTTCACACTATCCTTCATTCATTCAAACATTGTATTTCATATAAACATTCCCGTGGCTCCATGGTCAACACTCTTGACACCAGCAGCCAGGAAATAAAAAACATACTGCGATGGGAAAGTCTGCTGTTAGGGACCTCTCCAAAGTACTCAAGAGCAACAGTGTCTCTCTGGAGACTAAGGTGCGCCTGATACAGGCCATGGTTTTTGCAATCACTTGTTATGCATCAGAGAGTTGGACAATGACTAGGGAGGATAGAAGGAGAATTGATGCCTTTGAGCTGTTGTGCTGGAGAAAAGTATTGAATGTACCCTGGACTGCCAAGAAAACAAACAGATTCATCCTGGAGAGGGTTAAAATGACTAGGGAGGATAGAAGGAGAATTGATGCCTTTGAGCTGTTGTGCTGGAGAAAAGTATTGAATGTACCCTGGACTGCCAAGAAAACAAACAGATTCATCCTGGAGAGGGTTAAAATGACTAGGGAGGATAGAAGGAGAATTGATGCCTTTGAGCTGTTGTGCTGGAGAAAAGTATTGAATGTACCCTGGACTGCCAAGAAAATGAACAGATTCATCCTGGAGAGGGCTAAACCAGGCTACTCCTTGGAGACAAGGATTCTGGGGCTTCGTCTGACATACTTTGGACATGTTGTAAGGAGAGACAGGTCCTTGGAGAGGGATATCATGCTTGGTAAGGTAGAGGGACAGTGCAGGAGGGGAAGACCCTCTATGAGGTGGATTGATTCAGTGACTGGGGTAATCGGGATGGGTGTGTCAGAGGCAATGCGATTGGCACAGGATAGAGCAGGGTTTAGGGCTGTTGTACAAAGGATCGCTATGAGTCACAAAGGACTCAATGGCATATAACAACAACATTAAATTAATCACCATTGAACTGTGCAGGCCATTACCTTGTTTTTCCAGATCCCTGCCAGATCCTTCTTATTTCTTTTACCCCACCTCTCTCCACCCATCACATTGTGTGACCCTATGATTTCCCTGCTGCCCACTCTCACCCCTCTGCTCCCACCCTACCCCTCTTGGATCCTCATTTACGTTTTACTAGAAAGATACACATTTTATCTTTTAATGTCTATAATAAAGGTCTCACGGAGCATTTGTCCTTATGAAAGGAAGTTGTTCATTCAGCATAATGCTTTCCCGTCTCTCCCAAGTTATGCAGTAATTTTCCAAAATTGTTACTCCTGAGGGCTGCACAGTGTTCCGTTGTGTGAATGTACCACAATTTCTCAATCCATTCCATTGTGGTTGGACATTTGGGCTGTGTCCTTGTTCTTCTTGTGATTGTGAATAACGCTATGAGCACTGGTGTACATATCTCTTTGTCTCGGTTCTAATTTTCTCAGGGTATATTTCTAGCGGTGGAATAGCTGAATCATATGGAAATTCTAGGTTGAGCTTTCTTTGCAAGCCCACCAACTGTGTATCTCTCCACATCCCCCCCAACATTTATTGTTTGCTGTCCTGTTAAACTTTGTCACTGGGGTGAGATTGTATCGCATTGTGGTTTTGATTGCATTACTTATCTGAAACAGGAAAATTTTGTTGCTAGCTTTTTTATAATTATGCTTATCTTTTCTAACACTAAGTTTCAAAGGCAAAGGAAGCTCTGTATTTGAATAGATTCCCAAAGGAGGCAAATTTAAGACTTGGTGTTGGAAAGGTATTTTAAGTTAGTGCAATAAAATGGTTCTGGTTTTTCTATAGTTTTTCTAACTGGCAACAAAATATAATTTTGAAATAAGACTCCTCCACCCTCTGTGCCCCAAATGAGCACATAAACGAAACTATTGCAGAACATGTAAGCCCTTCAGGTATATGCATCCCTTCAGAATGCATCTGTCGTTATGGTGGTGATAAAAACTGTAACACTGGGACAAGGTTACAGCCTCAGCTGCAGTTGAGGAAATAAAGCTCTTTGCATCAGTGACTCTTAAATAGTAATCCCCAGACCAACGGTGTCACTGTAACCTGGGAGCTTACAAATGCAGATTTCCTAATACCACTGTTGACCAATGGAATCAGGAACTACAGAAGCGGCCCCATGGAAGGTGATAACAGTGCACACTGACATCTGAGAGCCACTGGATACGACTAGGTGGATAATTGTCAAGGCTGTGAGAGGTGATTCAGTGGTAGAATTCTCCCCTTCCGTACGGATTCATATTAAGCATCCATCATCCGTCTTTTGATGGAGGTTTGCATGTTATTATAATGAACAGATTTCAATAGAGCTTTTTTTCGGGGGGGGGGAGGAATTACAAGAAAACTTGGAGAATCCACATTTATTGAATAACTGATGCCATACAATCTGGAATTTCTGACTTTCAAATAAATGTAACCCTTCTTGCACATTTGATCTATTACCTTTTAGCACCACGAGGCTTGGTAACAGCCTAATGTTGACTCAACAATGGGATGGCATCCATATCCCACTGGCACTTTAATAACAAGTCCTTTGCGGCTTCTGTCATGCCCCACCTCATGGCCTACTGCCCTCCGTTCTGTACAATCTGGGCAAATCGACTGGTGATGGCAAGGGTCCACACAGCTGGAGAGACAGATTTTAATGCTAGAATCTCGGTGATTCCCTGTCTTTTCCACACACTTATCCCAACAGAGTTCCATGAAATGATGCACCAGTGCCCTAAACTGTGCCTTCTGCTGGTTGGCCACCACAAGGTGCTCCAACTCCGCTTCACCCTTCACTTAGCTTGGCCATCACAGTCAAATGCGCATTTCGGTAGAGCTTTTAAACAATGGAGTTGTCTTATTAATGGGATTGTTCTAAGTCAGTGAACCAAAGGACTGTTATTGTCTTTGCTGTTATGTACCAACAAGTGAGGACCAAATCAGAGTTAACCCTCTACTGGGTTTTCAGAAGCAGTAAATCGCATGAGAGGAGGTTTCCCATCTTTCTCCCATGGAGTGGTTGGGGGATTTGAACCACATGCTTTTGGGTTGGCAGCACAACTCATTACCATGAGATCACCAGAACTCACTGAAGGACAGGAGCAAATATTGGATTTAAGAAATTGTCTACCCACCCTTCTTCTTCTGTTTGCTCTTCTGAATTTGACTGCCTTCTCTTTTTTTCCCCCAATTTTTCTTTTTTGCATGAAACTTTACAAAGCAAGTTGGTTTTCCATTCAATCGTTCGTGCCCATTTTGTTTTATTATATTAATTACAATAATAAATGTTGTTATTATGTGTCACTAGGGGATTAACTCTTAGCTGATCCTCCAAGAAGTTTTCAGGGGCAGTAAATCACTCAGGAGGAGATTGTCCATTCTTTTCTAGTGAAGCAGCTGGTGGATTTGAACCATAGGCCTTTGAGATTGCAGCACAGCTTCTTAGCACTAGGCCACCAGAGCTCCCTGACAACACCATTTTCACTTCCTTTCTGTGACTCTAGTTTCTATCAATTCTTCTGTCCTACCCCTTCCTGCCTTTTGGGCTAATGTTGCCATTTTAACCATATGTGGTTTTGGTCTAAGAAGTGCTGCTTCCCTGGTGTTACATTATAGGTCTGTCTATTGTTTGGCTTTAGTTGAGTTGCAGGGGGAGTTTGTTCCTGGTTTGAAGGGTTACTAGAAGTCATCATCTTGGAAGTTCCACCAGCTTTGGAGCAAAAGACTGGCCAATTTTATGAACATGAATACTTTCCTTAGCTTTTTGTTACAATAGGACCTTCTATATTCTGAAAATATTACTTTTACACTCATTACGGTAGAATCAGTTCTCACTCAGCGAGCCTCCAATGGGCTGCCAAGAGAACAAGCAGGTTTATCCCGGAGACTGTGAATCCAGGCTGTTTCCTAGAGACTTGGATTCTGAGGCGTTGTCTGACATAATTTGGGCATGTGGCCAAAAGGGCCAGTCCTTGGGGAAGGACATCATACTTGAAAGGGTGGAATCACAGCACAGGAGATGAAGACTCAGGATAAGAGAGGCTGACATGGTAACTTGGGCAATGGGAGTAGGTGTGTTAGAGACAATGAGATCGGTTCAGGATAGAGCAGAATTCAGGGCTATTGTACAGAGGATCACTATGAGTTACAAGTGACTCAATGACACATAATAACAATAATTTGCATTGTTATATAAATCAGTACTTCCTTTTAAAAATTACTGAGTTTTACTATTACTTCTCTGTGTGGCTATAACAATTTGCATCCTATGGTTCTTGAGTTTTTGGTTTGTTTCAGGCTTTGGCTATTAGGAACAAAACTTTTTAGAAATAGTCTTGTGTAAAACCAAACACATCCACTACCATCTAGTCAATTCTGATTCATAGCAACCCTTCAACAGAGTAGAACTACACTAGAGAGTTTCTGAGGTTAAACATCTTGATGGAGGTAGACTTCCATGTAGTAATTGGTGAATTCAAACCACTGACTCTTTATAAGTAGTCTAGTACTTAAACCACTGACATACTAGTGGATTTTTAAAAATTTTCTCTTGGCTAAATATAGAGAAGTTGCATTTCTGGGCAAAAATTTTCCAATTTAAAAATGTCTTTGTTGAGATTGCTTTGATGATTTTATGATTTTCTATCTTGTAGTGTCAAGTGTCTCCTTAGGTGTTGGAGTTCTAAGCAAAAGGTCAGCATAAAGATTTATATAATCTTTCATAAAGATTTGCAGCCTGGAGTGTCAGAACCCTTGAAAGTTGGCTTTTCTAGCCATTGAATTAGCCCCCATTGAGAGGCCATGGTCTTCAGCTACCCTAACTATCTCATCAACAGCTGTGGGGCCAATAGAAGAGAGCACAGTCAACATTGTGAGAAATGGTGGTGATGGTAGTGGTGAGATTGTGAAGAGACTGTAGCATTGCTGTAAAGAGACTGGAGCAAGGTGTGACTAGAGGAACCCTGGAGGCGGAGCAAACGTAAAGATTTTGCTTGCTGGATGATTGAAGGAAAAGTTCATTTGTAAGTACTCTGAGATAAAGTTTACTAAACAATTAAGGAAACCATAGGGTTATTTGTGTGGCTGAAATGAACCTAGCCTTTTAGTTGGCAACTTTCCCTAAACTGAGGGTTGAAATATTACAGCCATGGCACATGGTACCAATTCTCACACCAACTGTCCTTCCCCAGGATCTCACTCATCTAGGTGTGCAATCTCTTGCAGTGACCATATAGACATCACAGAACCATATGCATGGTTTAATTTGGGAAGTTAATAGATTACAACTCAGGTTGGAAATAGGATGCAAAATTCTTCAGTCACGACCATTTATCAAGTGTGTTCAGAGGCCCTTTGCCCTTTAGCATTGGGACTTCAGAAAAAAAAAATGTCCCCAAAATGTCAATTCATTCGTTGAGTTGGAATGGACTTGTAACTGACCCTTTAGTGGGTTTTCAGAAGTTATAAATTACAGGGGCTTTAAATTGTTCATCTTTCTCCTGCAGAGCAAAGTGGGGGATTCAAATAGCTTGCCTTTGGGTTGGCAGCTCACCTCCCTACTTACTAGGCCACCAGAGCGCCCTACAATTCTCATAGTCCTGCCAGCTATGGCTTCATCTGACACATTCTCGCCCTCTCCTACCCTCCCCAGTTCTCCAGCAAGCTTCAGAGAAGGCTCCTGGTGCTGACTCTGTGAGGTTAGCTCTGTCTCATGCTGGTCTCTGGTTCGTAGCTGCTGTGGCTTCTGCTGTTTTTGTGTAGGTCTGGACTGACAGACCCAGGAATCTCTGGCCCTGAAGGACCTGTGCTCTAAGCTCTACTTCTTCTTTTCAGGTAGTGAGATTCCCATCTGTTGCCTCTGAATCTGCTCAATTGTAATGCCACAAGATGGCAAAACTGGCCAGTGCCCTCAGGGACAGACTGTACGTCTTATTTGCATGGTTCCATCCAGTCATGTGGCAAAATTCAAAGCAACGTGCTATGAAAGCCATTTTGAACAATAAACTCATCGTACACAAGCCATGGGCCCGAAGCTTACATTTTGACGAGTTTAATATGTCATAATACTTGGAATTAATGGAAACCACTATCAGCTTTGAGTTACTTTGTCTTTAACTCGTCAGGGTGTAAATGGGCTTCAAGGTAATTTTTAATCTATATGTAAATTAGCTATTTCTGTAACAGTCATAGTATGAATTTGAGTATGTGCAAAAAGGAAGAATTGGATGTAAGCAATATTTTGAAAATAATGTCAGGAAGGAAGCTGTACAAATGATACATGACTGCCAATGAATTTGAATATAGGTTATATTAAGACACTTTCAATGAAATTAGCCTCACTGAAAATTATCTGGGGTTGATAATGCATGAGGTAATATATAGAACAGAGAATAGAAATAAGATTTTATTGTCAATTGTTAAGCTATGTTAAAGGTCACAATTTTTCCATTAGAGAGCTTCATTTGCAGATTTTATATCAAAGTTGATAGTATTTTTACCAAAATCATTTTCTCATCAGTAAATTGCCTCAAATGAAAAATGACTATAACTCTCCTTTTGGGTTTTGATTATAAAAGGATACGTGCTTTCTCTACACCCTGAAATCTGGAGTGCAACATGCTAAAATTGTGAACATCTAGTTGGACCTACTTTTAATTAGGAAGGGAAAAAAAGTAACTCATTGTTTAGTTGTAACCAATTTCTAGCTGACCCTTCAGTAGGTTTTCAGAGGCTGTAAATCACACGAGCGGATTTGCCCATCATTCTCTTGAGAAGCAGCTGGGGGATTCAAACTGACCCACCTTCATTTAAAACAGCATTAACTTCTTTGACATTTTCTAAACAACTGGCTATTTTTAAGAAACAATGTAATCCAGGAAATTTTCTTGAAAGATTCATAATTCATCCCAAAGTTCAGTGAGTTTTAGTATCCAATAGCAGTTGTCAATCACAAGGAACAGAATAGAAAAAAAGGAAAGATACAAAATGAATTATTACGTCTACCATTTTTCATTCTCTAATAGTGTCATTAAACAGAAGGTGGAAAATGACTTTGGGGGTGATGTCTTTACTAGAATTACAGAATGTCTCTGTTTGTATCACCTGAGCCTTCTCAATTAAAACTGACTTTGAGCCAGTGTACTGTGAAGTTAGTTTTGAGATGGGAATAGATACATCTGATAATTTTTTGAATAAGGGAGATTAAGATGGATCTAAAATATATAAAGCATTGTCATTGAGATCAATACTAAATACCTCTAAGGATAAAGAACTTCTTTACTCATCAAGCTACTCTTTTGATTGCCCAGAGAGGTTAAAGACTTGGGTCCTTTAAATATCAACTCCAAAGATATTTGAAATTCTGACTTTATTTGTATTTGTATAACCCCCTGGAGTTTAACTACCGTGCTGGATGGATCTCACTGTGATTTGACTCTCATGCAATTGTATTCTTGCTGGGAAATGATTTTATTGCATGAGAAAATGAATGAGCAGAAACCAGTGAGCTGTGTCTGCTGATAGACTATAATTTGCAGACTGTGATGTCAAAGTCGATTTGAAATTTTCGACAATGGTTGGTGATCAAAACACTCCAAGATGCTCGTGGGGCAGCAGTGAAGCCTATTACACACAGTTTTAATCTACCACGTTGTGCACACATGAGGTCTGTTTGCCCGGTCGTGTTTGAGGAGTTCTCATGGGTACAGGGCATATTGGTACTGTATGTTTCACTACAGCACTGATGGCTGAGGAATAAGTTTCTTCATTCTTCCCATGGAACAATTGAATCTCTTTATTGATATTTTCAAGTGGCTGATAGAATGGGAATGCCACGTAAGATCTGACATAAGGTAATAAAATGTTGTTGGATGCCATGAAACCAGCTCTAGGTCTTTGTTATTTATTGTTATTTGTACTGTAGAGTCAGAACCAACCCATAGCTGACCTCCAGTGGGTTTTCAGAGGGAGTTAATTGCACAGGAGGAGATTGTCCATCTTTTTCCTGCAGAGCAGCTGGTGGACTCAAACCGTGTGCCTTTGGGATTACAGCGCAGCTTCTTGTCACTAGGCCACCAGTGCTCCCTAGTTACATCTTATAGGGACCTTAAATGTAGCAGAACGAAGCACTGTCTGGTCTTGCACTGTCTTCTGCTGCTGTGTTTGATTGAGCCCCTTGTGACCACTTTGTCAGTTTGTCTTGTTGAAGGGCTGCTTCTGTTCTCTGCTGACCTGTGTTACCACGTGTGATGGCCTTCCCCAAGGCCAAGCCCCTGCCGATGAAACCTCCCCATCCTGCTCTGGCGGCACTTCTTTTGACCATCCATGCAACACTCAACGCCAGTGTCACGATTCAAAAGCATCAGTTCCCCTCTGCTCTTCGTTAGTGCCCAACTGTCACATGCAGACTTGTTGTTGTTCTGTGCCGTCGAGTCACACGCAGAGAGGGGAATGAAAATATCCTGGCTTGGGCCCCATGCCCCTTAGTCCTTGTGACATTCTAGCTGTTTAGAATTTTAAAGAATCCCATTGTAGCAGATTTGGCCATCTAAAGCATGTTGTTTGGTGGCTATTATTACTACTAAATGTACCTGAAATGCTTTCGAATGATATTTTCTTCGCTGTTGTTGTGTTGTGGACTGTAGGTTTGTAACTGACCCATAGCTGACCGTCCGGTGGGTTTTCAGAGGCAGTTAATCGCTCGGGAGGAGATTGCCCATCTTTCTCTGGCAGAGCTGCTGCTGGTCTCGAACAGTGTGCCTTTGGTATTGCAGTGCAACTTCTTGCTTGCCCCTCCAGGCCACTACACTGACTTATTTTCTCAGTTTCTCTTAACTCTTATTCTTTTCCACGCTATTTAACAGAACACTCGATATCTTTCAGAGGAGAGGTCAAGAGAGTTTCGCTGCCATCTGAATGGCGAGGTACTTCTGTTAGGCTTCTACATAAGATTTTCTTTGTACAGACGAGTTTGTAAAATAGCTTGATGGTTTGGGCAGCTCTTTTCATAGAAACAGCAATGCCTAGGATGGGCAGAACTTTGTGATAGTTGTTATGTGTCATTGAGTAGGAATCAACTTAGAGCTGACTCACCTGAAGTGGTAAATCACACAGGAGGAAACTGTCCATCATTCTCCCACTGAGCACCTGGTGACTTCAAACGACATGCCTTTGGTTGGGTTGGCAGCACGACTTCTTACCACTAGACCACCAGAGCTCCCTAGGCACAGCTTTAGTCTCATGATATTTTTTTCCTTTTATAGCTTGCTGTGGCTATGTTATATTATATGGTAAAAAAGAACTTCACAGATGTAATTAAGGTTAGGTGTTTATGTTCGGTTAGTTACTCTGTTTAATTGATTCATTGGATCCAATCTAAACATTCAAGCACTTTAATCAGCAGACTGTGTGGAGAACTTGCTAGAATCCGAGGCATGAGACCAAAGGAGAAGTCAGGCACATCCAAAGCATATCTACCCGCCATTGCTTGAGAGTGCCGCATGGACAGCAGGAGAAAGGATGTGGGCAGCAGCAAGCAGCACCACCCTGGCCCGGTTGGCAGCCAGCGAGCAAGCAGAGATTGATCTCCAAACACAGGGGATTGGATTTGGCCAATATCTTGAATGAGCTCGAATCCAGATTCTTTTCCAGTTAGGAACATCTTGCTTACATCTTGATTTCACCCGATGAGATGCTAAACAGAGGCCCTGGTCAAGCCTACAAACTTCTGAGCTTCAAAACCTGTGAGCTCTTAAATGTGCTCGGCTTTAGGTTACACAATTAATTTGTTAGAGCAAGATTCCTAGTTACGGCTCTGACGTTTCCTTTGGTCAGATTCCATCTGCTCCTAGGGAGCCTTGTATTTCCTGCTCTTTGAAATGTAGTTCTTCTAACTCCTGGCTATGATTTCCCATGCCACTTTAGAACCTACTGTTGCATTCATTAATGTTCTATAATTTCTATAGTATATACAAGATGCTGGAGAAGAGTACTGAATATACCATGGATGGCTAGAACAAACAGGTTCATCCTAGAGAGGGTTAAACCAGGCTACTCCTTGGAGGCAAGGATTCTGAAGCTTCATCTGACATACTTTGAGCATGTTGCAAGGAGGGGCAAATCCTTGGAGAAGGACGTCATGCTAGTGAGGGTGGAGGGACAGCGCAAGAGAGGAAGACTCCAGATGAGAGGAAATGACTCAGTGACTGGAGTAATGAGGGTAAGTGTGTTAGAGACAATAATGTTGGCACAGGATAAAGCATGGGTCAGAGCTATTGTACACAGGGTTGCTATGAGTTGCAAGCGACACAATGGCACAGAACAATAACATATGAAAGATTTCTGCAACATTTTATAATCTCTTGTGACATCTGAGATATATATATATATTTACATACATACACACACACACATGCAATTAATCCACAAAGATATGAAGCAGGGCTGGAGAAATTACTCCCCTGATCCAAGTAACCTGCGTCTCTGCAAAATTACTGAATCATATCCAATTTTATTTTAAAAATATGCTGTCACCTCCCCATATTCATACGCTCTGCTGACAGCCCATTTCCCCCCTAAGCAATTGATTTTTAGTAGTTGGCAATTTAGATTTAGAAAACAGAAATTTATTATTGGAGGCTGTAATGTTAGGCTACTGCAAGGTTGTCATTAGTAAACTCCAACACTACTTTCTCTATAGAGAATTGCCTCTCCTTGGTCCACTTTAACTCAGAGAGCAAATGAACTCATTTGTTTGCTCAGAGATTTGCTGCTGGAGTTGGATGGGGAGAATATGAGTTTACAGCCCAGTTAACTGTGGCTACAAGAGCCCTTTCCATTAATTGCTGGCTATTGCAAGAAACATGTTATGTCCATTATTTCTGTTTCCTTTGCCAATTTGTGAAAATATGTGGAGGTTTAACAAGTGAATGTATTTTTACATTCTGAAATAAATAAGCAGGAAAGCCAATTAAGGATGCCTGCTTATAAATCAAAATTATTTTCCACATTTGTGTTTATGGGAGGGGGACAGATCTAATGAGCATTTGCAAAAAAAAAAAAAAAAAATGGCATCCTAACAAGTGCTCTGTAAAGGGCAGTTCACTGGGATTTGATATCTTCTTGTTTCTTCAGCTTTGGGGTCACAGTTGGGGTTAATCCCGGTTCCATCCCTTACCAGCTCTGTGCCATGTTGGGGAATATTGGGAAGGGAGGGCCTCTGTCCAGGACAGATCACCTAGCTCTGCATAAGTGCAAGCCTCCCAACAGCCTTTAATATGGGGTAGAGAAAGCTCCCGTGTGTTTGGCTGAACCGGCTTCAGAAAGCTCACCACCTGGGAAGACGGCTGCCACATCTGTTGAGCTGGGAGTGGTACCCACGAAGCTGAGGTTCTCCTATCCAGTCCTCATGTGCCATGTCTGCAAGCCCACCCTATCCTGTTGTCTTGTTTACTTTCTCGTATATAAGTGTGCTGCAGCCCCCAATAAAATTGAGCTGGATCGACTCTCTGAACGGCTTCCAGAGTGGTGTGTCCTCTGGTCGTGCTTACCCCCATCAGGGTGTCACTGTTTGCTGTCGGTGAACAGACAGCGACAGTGTTGTAGACCATAGAGTGCCGCATTGCTAATCAAAAGGCCTCGCCTTTGGCCAAATTCACCAGCAGCTCTGAGGGAGAGGGATGAGCAGTCGCCTTCTGCTAAGATTGACAGCTCTGGAAACCATCTGGTGGGCCCCTAAGAGTTGGAATTACCTTGATGGCACTAAGTTTGGTTTTGCATTTTCTAACCTATTTTTTTCTTTCATTTTTACCATAGAGATAATCACATATATTTCTAATAGTTTGTTTTTTTTTTAAGTTGCAGCACACAGTTCTCCCAAGTGATCATCTGTGGGGATGCCGTCAATAAGATTGTTCAGGGCCCTAACTCCTTTTCTTTAATAATTCTCTGCAAAGAGCAGATAGAATATAAAACTTTAATCAAGGCAGCACCTGCGATCATTTCTCCCCTGAAGCATGGCTAAAGGCTTTCTGTAACTCTCAAAAATAGGTAAATAAGACATAGTAAAATGAACTTGGCAAGAGAGAGGATACATGGGGACTAATAGTGGAGGAACCAGTCCTTGGAGGACATCATGCTTGAAAGAGTGGAGGGTCAGCATGGGAGAAGATTACCCTGGATAAGATGGACCGACACATAGCAATGGAGGCAGGTGTATCGGAGATGGAGAGGTTGGCTCAGGTTAGGGCAAGGTTCAGAGCCACTGTCCATAGGGTTGCTATGGGTTGTAGTCAACTTGATGGTACAGAAAACACAACAAGAAGTTAGGAAGCAGTATCAGTGGAAACTAAACTGCCCAAGTCCTTGGAACAATTAGTGCTTAGCTTTCCCTACCATTTGTCTCCTAAAGCCAAATTATTTTGAAAGGTGTTTGAATATCATTTTAAAATGTTTTGTTTTCCAGACACCATCTATAAAATGTTAATACCTTTCAAGTCAAATCGCAGGCTTGAATCTGAAGTTGTTTCTTTAGCATCTGAAGATAGAAATTGAACTTCTGCAGGCTGTGTTTATGACGGTATCCAGGCACGTCAAGACAGGTCTGAACATGAAGAGAATTATTATTTCACATTTCTCAAAGATCCCAGAGAACTATCTTCTTAAATAGAATACTAATACTTTTTGTTTTTGATGGAGATGTTACTTGCAGGAGAATTCAGTTTATTAAAACCTGCCCACCTCCTGCTTGAATATCAGTCCCGCCAGTGGCAATGTGGAAATTTGCTCTTCATCTTGGTAGAGGACGCGGCCCTCATAGTTTTAGGCAAAAAAAGAGTTCCATTGTCTTTTAAACGATAGTTTCCCAGAGAAAAGCACATTATTTCCTCTTTAAAAATAATTTAAAATGCAAATGATCTCAAGTGAAGTTTTTCATAGTTGGCAGAAAAAGATATGTTAAACTGTTTGCAATGAATAGAAGACTCTTTCACATAAAGTAGAAGAATTTTTCATCTCAAAAGTATTAACATGTGTTCCTGCAGAGCGACCCTGACAGCTCTGGGGCACGTCTAGTGAATGGACAGGCAGAACCGCCAGACCTTCCCTCTGGGAGCCAGCCTAGACTTGGAGGTCCTAACCCTGGGATAGGCTGCCTGCCGCCCACCCCCTGACACACGTGGGTCACCACCCAGGGGACCCCCCCCAGAGGTGATGCTCAGAGGCTGATGTTCACCAGAGAGATATCTCAGACTCAAGGGAACCCCTAGTTCAGCCCTCCTAGCCCTGGGCCCTGGCATCTACGTGGAAACCAGCTTGCCACACAATCTGTGCCAACTCCAGTCCAGAGCCCACCGAGCTAGACAAGAAGATTGTGTCTGAGGATGAGCTGCGTCTGCAGACCCTCTTGAGAACGTAGAAGCCTATTGGAGCCTGCTCTGGGGAATGCATGCCAAGGCATACCAGGTACCCAACCAGGAGCCGAAGTGCCCAGCAGTGAGCGGGAAGAGGGAGCAGAGTGGTTCTCGGCTGTGTCTCAGGACCGGTACCTGGAATTGCAGCGCAAGGTGGCTCGTTGCAAGCAAAGCCACAGCAGCTTCAGACCCTGCTGAGCTCGGGGCCCTCACCCCACAGCCAGAAGGAGGCCCACGTCACAGCTTGAGCCTGGAGGGAATTTACGAGGAAGCAGGCTCTTTGCCAACACCTGACAGGCAGATTGAGGCACCTCGAGACCCGGATCCAGAAACTGGATGATCAAGAGGACAGTGAGGTTCCGTGTACTTCAGATCACCCAGCGGACAGACCAAAGGACGTACTGGGATGGAAGCCTGCTCTGCTCTTGCTTTTCTGGGGCTCTGGAGCTTTTCTACCTCTGCGCCTTCTTGCTGTTTCCTCACTGCGGGGCAGCTTCCTCTGACTGCAGGCACCTCATCTTCTGTGTTTCAGTTCTGAGGACCCTCCCTCTTCTGAGACCCCTGAGTCCTGATCTCATGGGGACACCAGATCTCTCAGCTCTGTCTCCCAGAAGCAAATCCTGCTGTCCATCACGATGGAATAAACATCAGTTAAACAGACAAACAAGCATTAACATGGGAGCCAAAAGCCATAGGAACCCAGAATTTCCTCTGAACCTCCCACTCATCCAATCACGGCATCCAGTTTCTAAGTCTGCTGCCTCTTCCCTCAAAAACCAATTCCTATCTAGTCAGCGTCATTGGAGACCACATGGGGCTTAAAATAGAACTAAACTCCCAAGGATTTTCAGTGGCTGACTTTTGGGAAGTAGATTGCCAGGCATTTCTTCCAGGATACCTTTGCGTGGACCAGAACTCGTAACCTTTTGGCTAGCAATGATTTTGTTTACCAAGGGACTATGGGGTATTTTTAAAACTTTTTAAAAAATTTTTAACTCTTAATTGAGTGAATGTTTTACAGAGCAGATTGGAATTCCATTCAACCCTGAGTAGTTCTATTTTCTGATGTTCATTGTGATTTATCAGCAGCACTCTTCCAAGGCCTTCTCTTTATTTCTTGTTTCCCTTCACCCTTCTAGCCTCTCTCTTCCTTCTTTCTGAGCTTTAATCCCGAGTAACTGCTGTCCTCTTGTGAGTCTGTGGTGGATCTTTCCAAGGACTGAGTTCCTTTCTGGTGTTACTATTCACCTTATAGGCCTTTCTCTTGTTTGGCTTAAACTTGTGTCATGAGGTTGGGTTTAAGTTGAGGCTCAAAGTGTGGCTGAGAGCCATTGTCTCAGGAGTTCTCTGACCAATTCTGGAGTTTTGAGTATTGTTCTACATTGATATTTCATTCTATCTAATATCCTCTGTAATGATCAGAAGCTTTATGTCACTGATGACAATCCCTACATTGTACCACACAGAACATCATCTAGTTCTTCTGGTCTCAGCTTGTGAAGATTGAGAGTCAAGAGGCCCATCAGTATACAGACGGATTGTTTTTAGCATCTTATTTTTTCAGTCTGAACAGGAAGAGACCAATCGTTGCACTTTACCAGAGACTTCTTCGGCCTCCTTACAATTGTCTCTGTCCATCCTCATCTATGAAGGGCATGTGCATGACTTTAGGCTTACGTTTCCTCTTGCTTAGACCTTGGAAGTTTTCGGATTTGTCTACTTTCCCTACAATGGCCATTTCTCTCTAACACTACAGTTCATTCTCCACAGTTATTCTGGTGGCATCTGATACCCATGTCTTCAGGCTGCTCCTCCATTTAAAACCTGTCACTGTCTTTCCTTGCTTAGAGATGCAGTCCACGCTTCTTTTTCGTGCTATGAACTTTGTGATATGTCCTTAGGTCCAACCCTATTTTGCACTCCTATTACATTCCAGAAACAGCTTTGTTGTTTGTTGTTATGTGCCGTCAAGTCACCTGCAACTCACAGCGACCCTATGTACAACAGCCCTAAACCCTGCTCTATGCTGTGCCAGTCTCACTATCTCTGATACACCCACTCCGATTATCCCAGTCACTTAGTCAATCTATCTCATCCAGGGTCTTCCTCTCCTGGCTGCCCCTTCACCCTCCCAAGCATGACTTCCCTCTCCAAGGACTGGTCCCTCCTTGCAAGATGTCCAGGTACATAGAATTGAGCATGGTGGATTTAGGGAATAGTAAGCTCTTTCTCCCTCCTATGGACATGTTGCAAGGAGTGAGAAACAGGTTACCACTCCCCAAAACCACCCTGCTCAATTCTATGTACCTTTTAAAATCAGCTTCGATTATTCTCCCCTAACTTCATTTTCCTTCCATCTTCTAGAAGGAGCTTAATGTTAACTCTGATTCCTCCCTGCACCTTGTGGACGGAAGTGACTTCTCCCTGCTTTACTTCTTCCCAGCATTTGTCACGTTTTATTGCCTTTGTTTACATGTACTTGGACAAACTCCTGTGTATATGGCCTGGCTGCACAAACCTTAGACTCAGTCTGACTGCGGTTTTCCCCTGGAATCCCATGTCAGGCCTCCTCCCCCCACCGCCTCTGTCACCTCTGCTCTCCAGAGTTCTTTGTCTTCAGGGAGTTTCCAGGATCAATGTCACTCTGTACCCCACTTCTGGAGTCTTTGTGCTTGTCAGTTCCTCTGAAGGGGAAAAGCTACGTCAAACTTTGCACAGCTGATTGCTTCTTACCAAATGTCACCTTTTCAGAAAGGCATAGACTGGCCTGCTATTTGAAAATATTGTTGTTGTTGTATACCATTTAGTCAGAACTGATCCACAGCTGACCCTCTGGCAGGCTTTCAGAGGCAGTTTTTCTCACAGGAGGAGATGGCCCATCCTACTGTGGAGCAGCTGGTGGATTCGAATCACATGCCTTCAGGATTGCAGCACAGCTTCTTGCTCTAGATCAACAGAAGTATTCCTGTATTTTCTCTGGGGTGTTTTGGTTTTTTGTTTTTTTAAAATTATTGTTGTTTTATAATTTACAGTCCTCTTTTTCCTTTCAACTCTCATACTTTGTGTTAATTTAAATATTCGTTCATTACCATCAGTTGCATTTTCTACGCTAACGTTAACTCAAGGAGGGCAAGGGCCTTGGTCTTGTTCATTGCTCATCCCTCGTGTCTGACACCTAAGAGGCTCGTAGTAAGTTTTTGTTGACTGGTATCTGAACTAATCTCTAAGGATAGTTTTAAATGTTAGGTCAGTCCTAGTATGTGAATCAAATGTTATAAGTCAATACTATGCAAATATGGAATATAGTTGTTATTATAGGCAGGGCAGGCATAGAAGTACTTGAAATTATATGCCAATTCCCTCCTGTTGGAAAGATGAGTAGGCATCTTGGCAAATAATCATTTTCCAAGTACAGTGTTGACTGGTCCGGCAAACAGAGATCTCTTTATACAAAGGGTCGGTCTCCATTCCCTCAGACTCTCACTGCCACTGGGTAGATTCTCACTCATAGTTGACATTCCATTGGGTTTGATTTTGGAGGCTGTAAATATCACAGTGGGAAGAGATTGCCCGTCTCTCCCATTGAGTTACTGGGAGGATTGAACAGGTAGACATAGTCTGTATTTTAAGAGCATGACTCACTATGGACTATGCGACCAGAGCTCCCCCTTAGCTATCTAGTGCTGTTGTAACAGCTACCAGAGTGGACGGCTTGAGCAAACAGAAATCTACTCTATTGCAGTTTTTTTATTATTGTTGTTGGATGCTGGCAAGTCAGGTATGACTCACAGCCACCTTGTGACCAGCAGCTCTGAACCCTGTCCTGTCTTGTGCCATCATCTCCTCTGGCATCCTTAAGCTCATTGCTGCAGTCACTCTGTCAGTCTAGTTTATTAATGGCCTTCCTCTCTTTTGTGGACTCTCCCACCTTTCCAGCTATGGTGTCCTTTTCTAAGGAACAGCCCCTCCTAACAACATGCCCGAAGAATGTGAGACCTGCTGCACTGTCCTTGTGTTCAGGGAGCACCTGGTGCTTTTACAGTTTAGGAAACTACGAGTCCAAATTCAGGTGCCGATGCTGGAGGATGATGCTCCTCCTCTCTGTCAGTTGTGGAGTAGGCAGGTATTTCTCAAAGATTCCCACCCTCTGACCTTCCTCAGGATCAGGGACTTGCCTCTTGCAAGGACCCAAGTTCAAAATGACACACAGTATTCTCCTAGCAAGTATCCCTTATTTGTACCGAGGTTCTCCATCGCCGCCCCCCCTCTCGTCCCAGGTCTCTTTCCATGTGTTTCCATGTGTTGTTAGTGACATATAAGGTGTCTCAGGCCCCACCCCAGGGAAATCCTCTTTACATCAGTTAGGACTGTGATGGGATTAGCATCTGTTAAAGTCCACCTGTGGTCTTCCTACAACTATTTGTTTTATCAGATCACAGGGGATAATGGCATAACTTTCACATTGTATCATTCTATACATATATTTGGGGCACATAATTTCATCCACGACAGAGGAACTTTTATTTGCTAATGTGTTTTCTGCCATAAATGGAATACAGTACGGTGTTAAAAGTGAAGCTTATACATTCAATGAAGAATGAGGTGGGCCCATTGAAGGCAGCTTTAGAACACAAGAACCACCAGAAGAGCTCTCCCCGTAGATTTTCTTTGCTCTAAATGTGATAATGGTTACCCTTGGTGGACAGCGTTTGGTGGAGCCCCTCGATTAAAACAAGCTTGGAAACAGGAGTGGCATCCACTTCTGAAATAGCTTGTCTCTGGACACTGAATGAACTTGGAGAAACGAGGAAAGTTTTACAAGTGTTCAGTTCTTTCGTTCATAGGGTCGCTATGAGTCATCTACAACTCAATGGCACTTAACAACAATAACAACTACTACTTGCTTTAATTTTAGTGTAAAAAGATTGTGCAGTCTGGAAGATATATCTGAGTTACTGAAACATACTAATGCAGGATTGAGAAATAGAAGACGAGAAGGGAAGGAGGTGCTGTTCCCTGGAGAAGGACATGCTGTTGGGAAGAGTGGAAGGTTGGAGAGGGAGAGGAAGACCCTCAGCCAGGTGGATTGATAAGGTGACTGCTGTTGTGTGTCAGGACATGTGAGCATGGCACAGGATAGAGCAGGGCTCAGATCTTTTGTTCATAGAGTCGCTATGAGCCATGCTTGACTCGATGGCACCTAACAACAGACAACAAGAAGAGATATGATATGACACTCTCCATGGTTTGCTGAGCCACAGATAGTTTCTGGACTCCATTTTTCTTCCTTGTGCCTCAGTTTCCTTATCTACAGAAGGGCCATACTAATAACACTCAAACCATGAAGGTAGACTACATGAAATACATGACATGAAGACTGGAGGAAAACTCATTAATAATCTTTGATATGCAGATGACACAATTTTGCTTGCCTAAAATGAAGGTGCCTTGAGACATTTATTGGTAAATGTCGAAGACTGTATCTTTCAGCACGGATCATGACTGAATGTGAAGAAAAGTGAAAATCAGCACAGCTGAACTGTTAACATTGTGAGAAATGGAGCAAACCTTGAGGTTGTCAAAGGAGGAAAAATATGGTGGTGTCCCCTCACTCCCCCACCTTGATCACTTCCTGAGAAACCTGATAACATCTAAGCTGGTCATATCAAAGACCACACCACACAATGGATCCTGATAAGGGCCTGAGCCTGATCAAAATAGCCCAAACCTAACTTAATTCCCAAATTCTGAGAAATACCATCTTAGTCCTTCCCAGGACCCCTATAAGAAGGAATCCCCCCAAACTGCCGGTTCACCATTTTGATCCTTCTGTGTGCTGTGTGGCCGGGTCACTTAGTGTCCCTCTCAGACCACGCAATAAAGACCTGTTCGTTTCTTGGGACCAGTTTCTTTCTTTCTTTCTCTCCCTCACCCTCACACTCTTTTTTTCTACCTAACAGCCAACAATTTCATTTTACTTGGATCAATATTCCATGTCCATGGAAGCTGCAGTCAGGAAGGAAAATGAAATGTTGTCTTGGGTAAATCTGCTATAAAAGGCTTCTCTGAAACGTTTAAGAAGTGAAGATATCACCTTGGTAACTAAGATGCTTCTGACAAGCATGGTTTTTTCTATTGCCTCATTTTATGCAAAAAATAGCAATGAGGAAGGAATACAGAAGAAGATACATTCACAGTGTGGAGTTGTTAAAGTATATTAAATAGCCTGTGGTCTAGGGAACAACAACGAAAAAAAAAATCAGTTATAAAGAAATATAGCTGGAAAAAAATAAAAAAAAGAAAGAAATATAGCTGAACGTTCCTTACAAGCATAGATGGCCCAGCTTTGGCTGGCTCACTGTGAACACATTTTCAGAAAAGATTAATTGCTAGAAAAGGACATCTTGCATGGCAGAGAAGGTCAGGAGAAAAGAGGGAAACCCTTAAATGAAATGGATTAACGTAACATACACTATGGTGAATTCAAACATCCCAATGATCATAAAGTTGGTATAAGACTGGTCATTGTTTTGTTTCGCTACACATAAAGTCACTAAAAGTCGAATTAGTCTCCATGGCAGCTGTTGTTGTTGTTATGTGCCCTCGAGTCGTTTGCGACTCATAGTGACCCTATGCACAACAGCCCTAAATCCTGCTCTATCCTGCGCCAACCGCACTGCCTCTGACACACACCCATCCCGATTACCCCAGTCACTGAGTCAATCCATCTCATAGAGGGTCTTCCCCTCCTCCATGGCAATTACCAACAGCAATAATAGTTTGTTAACAGTGAGTCCATATGTGTGAAGAACCTAGAACAGTTCTCAGGACGTAGTAAGCTCTTGATAAACATTGCAAGAATGAAACACAATGTAAATGAATTCTTGTATGCAAACCAATACAAGCATTTACCATTTCTTATAAACAAGGATCAGTTTTATACCAAGACCCACACTCACTGCCATCAATTGGATTCTGACACATAGTGACCCTCTTTTGGGTTTCCCAGGCTCTAAATCCCAATGAGAGGACACTGCCCATCTTTCTTTCTCAGCAACAATGGAGGATACATCACACTGTTTTCAGTCTGGAGAATCAGAGAAGTAGTTTAGTCTTCAAAAACTCATTTCTTATTGACTTAATAGTTGTTGTTATGTGCCATCGAGTTGACTGTGACTCATAGCGACCTAAACCCTGCTCTATCCTGTGCCAATCACACTGTATATGACACACCCATCCTGATTACCCCAGTCACTGAATCAATCCACCTCATAGAGGGTCTTCCCCTCCTGTCATTGTTTTGCTGTTGGTAGTTGCCATGGAGACTAATTTGACTTTTAGTGACTTTATGTGTAACAAAACTAAACAATGACCAGGACCTTGCAACATGTCCAAAGTATATCAGATGAAGCTTTAGAATCTTTGCTTCCAAGGAGCAGCCTGGTTTAACCCTCTCCAGGACAAACTTATTCATTTTCTTAGCAGTCCGTGGTATATTCAATACTCTTCTCCAGCACCACAGCTCAAAGACATCTATATCCTTGGATCAGTGTCACATTTGGGGAAATGAAGTCTCAAAAGGCAAATGCCTCTATAACACAATGTGTTAATTTTATCTTCTGGCACACCAATCCGCATTGCCGATGAGGCAGAATGATAGAAGATTGTAATGTAGTAGGATTCATATTAGAATTGAATCTGGGGTCTCAAGTGTTGATCAAATGAGGCAGTGTCTTTGAGAGCATTAGTACAGTTCCTGACTCTCACATTTCTGATCTGAAATTTAGAAGTGAAATAATAAATGTTAAGACCTATACTATCTCATACCTTTAGTTCAGTAATAGGATAAAAATGCATACAGTAGAGGTCAGGCTTTTAACAGCTCAACACAGTGAATATCTTAATTCATAGTAACAAAAGTGTAAAAAAATGATTAAGGAATCTAGTCTGTAATTACTCTGCCAGACCATCATGTGTAAACAGGTAATTTTAGAATGTTCTATAACTGTATTTTAAACCACAGATTGCATTAAGTCAGAGTAGTAATATCTAAGGTCTCCATGGCAGGATTTGCCTTCTCAACATAGAAATATTAAATTCATCACACAAAAGGTTTTTTTATATAAATATAT
>NW_006399764.1:4826577-4835892 GCF_000299155.1 Elephantulus edwardii | reverse complement strand
TTCCTTTACTTCTGCCTACCCATTCTTCCACAGTGCACGTCAGGGCACAGACATGCTCTGTTACACATTTAAATTAAACTAAGTAAGCATAATTACAGACATTTAAGAGGATGTACAATGAAGGATATCACTGCTGATGTTAAGTGGATTGTGGTCAAAAGCAGAGGGTAACAGAAAGATGTTTAGCAAAGTTTCATTTACCATCCAAAGGCATTTGACTGTATGGATCGTAATAAATTATGGCTAACATCGCCAATGATGGACATTCCAGAACACTTACTTGTGCCTATTTGGGCAAAGCATAGACTGTTACTATGTGCTGTCAAGTCAGAACCAACTCATAGCTAACCCTCCAGGAAATTTTCAGAAACCGTAAATTGCACAGGACGAGATTGCCCATCTTTCTTCTGTAGAGATACTGGTGGATTTCATCTGCTTTCCATTGGGTGATCAGTACAACTTGTTACCACTTCAGCACCAGAGCTCCCTGAATATAAGAGTCAATTATTTAAACAAAGCAGGGGAAGCATAGTTTCATACAAGGAAAGATATTCTTCAGAGTATATCTTTACTTTTACTTATTCAGTCTGTATGCTGAATAAAAAGCTGAGAAACAGGACCACATGAGAAACAATGTGGCATCAAGATTAGAGGCAGATTCATTGACAACTTGCAGTATGCCGATGCCCCACCGTTGCTTGCTGAAAGTGAAGAAGACTTGAAGCACTTCCTGATGAAGATCTAAGACCACCATCTTCAGAGTGGGTTATGCTGCCACATAAAGAATTCCAAAATCGTCACCTTGAGACCAGTAAGGAACATCACGATTAATGGAGGAAAAAAGTAAAGTTGTCAGGGATTTCATTTTACTTGGATTCATCATACCCTTGCAAATAGCAGTCAAGAGGCCAAACAATGTATTGCATTGAATAGATATGCTTCAAAATATCTCTTAACAGCTTAAAAAGCAAAAGGCAAAACAATGTATTGCACTGGATAGATAAGCTTCAAAATATCTCTTAACATGCTTTAAAAAAGCAAAAGTTACTTTTAACCTTCAATGCAGTCAAGAGGAAATAGTAGTCAAGAGGCAAAACAATGTATTGCACTGGATAGATATGCTTCAAAATTTCTCATAAAGTGCTTAAAAAGCAAACCTTCAATGAATAAGGAACAATTCAATAAAAACTGGACAGCGAATGAGGAAGACCAGGCAAGAACTGATGCATTTGAAGAATGATCTTGACTGAGAATATTCAATGTACAACGGACTGCTAGAAGAACAAACAAATCTGTCTTGGCTGCCAGAACGGTCCCTGGAGGGTAGGATGATGAGATTTCAACTGATGTTCTTTGAGCATCTGACCAACAAGTCACTGTAGAAGGACACCATGCTTGGTACCATAGAGGCTCAGTGAAAAGCAAATGAACTGGCACTGTGGATGCAGCACTGGGCACAGATATAGGATAATTGTGAGGATGGCACAGCACTGGGCAGGATTTGTTCTGTTGTACAGAAGGTCATTTTATAAGTTGGTTCTGAAGGACAAGAACAAAGCACAATTGACAAGCTTTTGCTTTTGTTGTTTTATAGTTTTTATACCTGTTATTGTTGTTGATTGCCTTCCAGTTCCACCAGTCATAGAGACCCTATGAACAAAAAGCCTTGAGGTTGTATAGAAAACAACCTTTTTTCCCCATTTCTGAAAAACCTACGGTGAAATAAATTAGCATTATTGGCCTCACACGTTCCCTCTTTTCCTCTCATATGCAAACCTTGTAGTTCTGCCAAGGCTTTCTAATATCTGCATGTCAAACACAGATTACCAGCCCCCTGGGCTGGATTCACACTGGCCTCCTGGCCTTTTATCGGGCCTTACCTGGCCTTGTCACACGCTTGATGTTGAAGCAAATGATGCCCAACATCTTTAGTAAGGCCTTTGCACTGAAACCCAGGGAAATCTGACGACAGTAAACACGCTGAGAATAAAATCGGGCACTGCTGTAATTACTGGGTCAGAGGCAGGTAAGCACAATTATTTCTGTACTGAACAAAGGCACGCAGAAAGTCGCTGGCTCTGCACTGAGAGAGCAAGGTGTGTGAAGGCCGGAGGTGCTCAATCTAGAAGCCCACGTAAGCCCACCCACACTCAGCCGCCTATATATTTCCTCTCTATGCCATTCTTTTTCTTTGTTTTTTAAACGCAGCCTTAAATTGTTTGCCTTGCCCCCCCCCCCAAAAACCCCCCACCCACTTCTTTCTGTGCATACAGGCAAGGACAGTCAATTAAGCATATCTAAGGCTTTAATGCTCAGAATCACCTGGGAGAATTGGCTTAAGGGATTGAGGCTTGCTTTCCTTCAGGCTCTTTGCCTTAATGCTGTTTCTCTCAGAGGGTGCATCTATCAATAATTGATGGAGCTTTCTTAAGTAAATGAGCTGTTGCTTGGGACATTATGAATCATATTTGGAGTCAAGTTTCTTTTCAAGCTGTTTTTAAAGTCTCGATGCTGTGCTAACTGAAGAGAACATGCTAAATGTTGGAGAGAGTAGTGTAAGCTCTCTCTGCTGCTAAAGGCATCAGCTGGACTAGAAACAAATGGAATTTATATCCTCTGAGGAAAGGAGGGCATTTCTGTGTTGTGAGAAAGATACTTAGTATTGCCACAGAAAACGGCCTGGGTATCTAGGGAGGGCTGGGTGTTGCCATTCAAGCTTCACTTACAGTGTCTGAGTGAGGCCGCACAACATACTCACCAGGTGGTTGTTATTAGCATTCTTGCTGATGAGGAAACTGAGGCATAGAACTGTGGATACCCTGCCTGATACTGTGCTTTCTGGTACTTGCTTGCTAGCAAGTGGCAGACTTGAAATGAGCGTCCGTTGGACTGTCAAGTCCTTCCCATCCTCATCCCACTAAAAGTTACACATACTCCAGGGCAATGGTTTCCAGTTTGTGTTTGGTGGTGTGTTCACGTTCTTCCCATCTGTCATGTTGAGATTGAACTTGGCTGTCCCTTATCCCTAAACCTCTTACATCTCTCTCAGCCCTGCTTCAGTTGTAGAGCTACATTGTTACTTGTTTTATGTATGAGGTTGTTGTTGTTTACTATCGTGTTGGAACCCTCTGGCAGGCTTAAGAGGCAGTTAATCTCAAGGGAGGAGATTGCCCATCCTTCCGCAGAGCAGCTGGTGGTCTCGAACAGTGTCTCTTCAGGATTGCAGCTCAGCTTCTTGCCACTAGGCCACCAGAGCTCCTTATATGTGGGTTATTAGCATGAAATGTTTATAATGTATATTGCATTGAAACAGATGAGGCAGAGAACTGTTTAAAAGGGTTATGTGGGGGAGTTCTGGTGGCCTAGTGGTAAGGAGCTGCAACTACAATCCCAGAGGCACACGGTTCGAATCCACCAGATGCTCTGCCGGGGAAGGAGGGACAATCTCCTCCTGTAACAGTCAGATCTGATTTGATGGTACACTCACACAAAAATAATAAAATTAAAAAAAATTTTTTTTAAAAGTGATACGTGATTAGGTAATAATGTCATGACAGGAGTCCAGAACGAAGGCTGCATAGTGGAGTGGACTTGAGGGGAGGGATTGTATAATAATGAAAGAATTTTTCTTTTACTTTTCAAAGAGAAGAGCAAACTGGGGGAGAGGAGTGGGCAGGGAGACAAGTGCAATAAGGAATGAATGGAAATCCAGAGTCTCTGTAAATTTTCATTAAAATGAATAATAGTAATAAAAAAAGATTCTACTGCTAAAAGAAGTTTGAAAAGGACGGCTGCAAGAGGATAATAAAAATGTATGTTTATAAAGCAATATCATTAGCATTTGTAAGAGCATGGCTGATATAAAAACAAGCAAACTCTTTGCCTTCAAATTGTTCCTATTCAGGGCAACTCTCCGTGGGGTTGCTGATGCTGTAAGTCTTTACGGGAAGAGACTTCCCATCTTTTTCCTTTGGAGCAGCTGGTGGATTTGAATTGATAACCATCTGATAATCCACTTTGTCACCACGGCCCTTTGTGATAGATAGAGAGGTATTTCCGTATATGTTGTCTGTTGTCACTGAGTCATCTCTGACTATTAGTGACCCCATGTTTAGTAGAATAAAAAAACTGCCCGATAATGCCTCAATCTCCATTGTGCTTAAGCCTATTTCTGTAGTCTCATGGAAAATCTTCCTTTTTTTATTCGACTTTTTCTTCACTCTTCCTTTTCTTCTCTACTTTCCCAGGCATGATGTGCTTTTCCAGAGATTAGTCTCTCTTGACAACATGCCCAAAGTAGTTGAGACAAAGTCTTACCATCCTTGCTATAAGGAATACTCTGACTCTACTTCTTCCAACAAAGATTTGTTTGTTCTTTTGTCAGTCCCTGATACGTAACAATATTATTTACCAATACCACAACTCAAAGACATTAATTCCTCTTCAGGCTTCTTTATACACTCCCCAACTTCCACAAGCATATGAAGTAGTCAAAATACCATGGCTTGGGTTAGGTGCTCTTTAGTCTTTAAAATTAAATCTTTGCTCTTCAGCATTTTAAAGAAGTCCTTGACATAGGATATTCCTAATGCAATACATCCTTTGATTTCTTGACTGCTGCTTTTTGGGGCATTGATTATGGATATAAGTAAGTGAAATCCTGGACAACTTTAATATTTTTTCCATTTATCATAATGATGCTTTTTGGTTGTGAGAATTTTCGTTTTCTTGATGTTGAGATAATCCACATTGAAAGCTAGTCTTTGAACTTTTTCAGTAAGTGCCTCAAGTTTTCTTCATTGTCAACAGGCAGGGTAGTGCTATCTGCATAAAGCAGGTTACTTATGAATCTTCTTCCAATCTTGATGCCACATTCTTCTTAATATAATTCAGTTTCTAAAATAATTTACTCAACATACTGATTGAATAGGTATGATGAAAAGACTCAATGCTAACACATTCCAGAATTTAAATCATTCAGTACCTTCTTGCTCTGTTAGGATGACTACTTCTTGGTTCCATGTAAAGGTCCCACATGAACACAATTGTTCTATGATATTACCCATAATTTCTTATGTTTCACACAGAGGAATGCTTTGGTATAGTCAACAAAGCACAGGTCAACATCTTTCTAGTATTCTCTGTACTCAGACAAGATCCATCTGACCTCATCAATGATATCTACCATTCTATAGCCTCTTTTCCTTGTCTGTGTCACAAAAAAGATGCACAAAGAATACCTTAGAATTGCATTAGCTGAAACATTTTTGCATGCTTAGATATTAGCTAAGACTAAAAGTCCTAAGCTTTCATTTTCATTCAGACATTAACTTATCATGTGCTGTTTTCCCTTCCTCAGTATCATGTGCTGTTTTCCCTTCCTCAGTTTCCACACCTGTTGTTGGTTTTAGTGACTACCAATCAGTCCTCATGTTGACACCATAGACAATGGGATCAGAATACTGTGACCACTGGGTTTCATTGATTGATTTTCAGAAGTAGAGCTCACTTTTGCTAATTTGACAACATCTATTGGCTGGAGAGAGTATTATTTGCTCTGCCGACATCACATGAGCCCAGGTGGATTAGCAAATTATATACTGGGTTGCTAATTGAAAGGTCTGTGATTCAAACACCTCAGCATCTTCACTGGAAAATGAGGAGACAGCCTTTCCCCATAAGATTGATTACCTTGGAAACCCAATGGGAGATTATGGTAATGGGTTTTGTTTGGGTTTTCTATCAATTTTTACCAACCTGTGTGCCTTGTGGTGAGGATCAACAGACACTAAAGATAAGAAATGAGTGAGGAAAAGAAAGAAAATGAGTATAAGTATCATTATGGCTACATTTTCTGTCTTTTAGCAAGTTGGAAGATTGCCAGTAATTGATCTGGAATTTTTTTAGTTAAGATTTGAAAGGCAAAATGTTGAGAGTGGAGAGTATTTTAGCTTGGAACATTTAGAGCATAAAAAGCATAAAACCATTTTAAAAAGTTCATCCATAGTAATAATTTTGGAGATAATGGTTTCTCAAGTTCATAATATCTGCCCTTGAATTTTAGCTATTCACAATATTACCTGTTGCTAGTTTTTAAATTTTCTAATAAAATGATATAATATGAATCACTTTGCCTTCCCCCCCCCCCTTTCCTAATTGTCAGGGGAAATCTATCCTAGATTTAAAAGGCTGAAGTGCCTAACAGGAGACCTAAGTTACCATCCGACCCAGCTGATAAAGAGGGATTGCTTTTCGGCAGTCTGGCCACTGTGTCCGCCTCTTCCTCCTGCCTTTCCTTGCTCTTTCCTTAAGCAAATATTTGTTAGGCCCCAACTTTGAATCAGAATCAACTAGAAGAGGATTAGTTTCATTACATACGTGCAGGTAGAAAAAAAAATGGTGGCGTAATGGTAGAGTCGTCGTCTTTCATGTTGGTAAAGCAGTTCCTGGTCAGCGCGTTGAGAGGGGAGGAGCGTGGACGCTTGTATGTTGTGCGGTGCTGCAGAGCTTTGAGTGGAACTTCCAGAGGGAGACAGACGAGGATAAAAGCTGGGCGATCTTCTTCCAAAAACCAGTAAGTGCAAACCTTGTGGACTACAATGGTCTATGGCTACTGATCACGGGGTGAAGCAGGACCACACGGCATTTGTTCTCCTGCTCACACGGTTGCTGTGAGTTGAGGGCTAACTGGAAGGCAGATAACACATGCACATACACCTACATGATGTAAGAGGTTAAATCACTCAGCTCCTAACCAAAAGGTGTATAGTTCAAGTCCACTCAGAGATATCAGAAGGAAGATCTAGTTGTCCTATTAAACAAACAAACAAACAAAATCCTGAAAGCCACCTGGGAACTGTAGGGCTCACAGCTCTACTGTGACATACATAGGATTTCCATGAGTTAGAATAAACTGGAGAGCAACTGGTCTGATGAGCTCATGCAGATAGAATATAGTTTCTGCTCCAGGTGCTCCCAGTCCAGTTGGAATTCTGAGCAAAAGGTTGGTGGTTGGAGTCCGATCATCACTCCGTGGGAGAAAGTCTCCTCCAGTAAAGGCTTACAGTCTTGGGGATCCTGTGGAGACTGTTGAGTCAGAATGAACTCAGTGGCAGTGGGACGGCTTTCACTAACGTAACTGCGATGTCAGAGATCTGCCCTCATCTGACATGATATGACCATAAACGCTCTGGAGTCCAGAGAATGAAACGCCCACGTGTGCCGAGTGAGATTCCAACGCAAACTCATTGCTGTGGGGTCAGAACGGACTCGTTTTTGAGCCTCCATTGAGTTGCTAAAATCCTCCAGAAAATGGGAAGAATCTGCCAACACAAAGACATGTACAGATGGCTTACACAAGTGACTTGGCTTCTCTGAGCTTGTTTCTTTGCCTGTGAAATGAGAATTGTCTTAGTTCCAGGATTGTGTGAGGTTTAAATGAGATTGTATGACGATTATAAATCACCTGTGAGGAGAGTGCCCATCTTTTCCGCTCAGAGTGACTGGTGAACTCAAACCACAGACTCTTCCTTCCCCGAGCAGTCCAACTGGGCTTGAACTGTCCTTCGACAGGAGCCGCCTTTGGCAACTCTCTACCCCTGCCAGCACCGCTGGGGTTGATGTTTAGCATCGAGTTGGCATCAACCCATAGTTGACCTGCCAGCAGTAAATCTCCTGGGAGGAGATTTCCCACCCGCCCGTGGAGCAGCTGGTGGATTTGAACCACCTGTCTTCTATATTTTAGCACAGCTTCTTAGCTACTAACAATTTGGATGATTTAAAATCCACATTTCCTTGATTTTTGTTTGTTTGTTTCTAATAATTTCCATTTTCAAGCTACTTGAACGCATGCCCTGGAGGCTTCTCATTACCCAGGGATGCAGAAATCTTGAGGGCTTTATCTGTCTTGCTCTCTCCAGCTGGTGTCTGTTTTTTAAGGATAGACTTCAACCTACTTGATACACTTGGGTCTTTCTTTCCTCTCTGTGGTTCCTGGCTCTCCTTTCATCTCTTCTCCTTCCCCCCTACCCCCAAGTAATTAGAAATAGGAAGCTTTGATTTCTTATGAAAGACCTAGGGAAGATGTGTGGAGGATATTGGGGAGAAAACAAACTTGAGAGCCAGTAGGTTAATCATACAATTAACAACCCCACAATTCTGTTTCTGAAGGGTTTTGGTTTGGTTTTTTAGTTTTACCCCCTCTCTCTTTCTGCCTTTCTACAATGATAATCTCAACAAACACTTCTTCCTGCAGCAGAGGCCAGATCCACAACACACTTAACGTATAAGGGTTTATTCGCTGAAGTAAAGTGAGGATTAAATGACCAAGAAAAGTTGAAATGGAAATTGAAGACGATTCTCTGTTAGTTGGTTTTCTAGCCATTCACATACCTAATGTCCACCTTTCATGCTGAATTCAGGTAGTGGTTCCATGTTTCATAGTAAAGCCCTATGCATTGCTGGCTGGTAATCTGGAGAGATGTGAAACGTATTCGGGCTTTAGATTCGGACTGACTGAGTTCAATTCCCATTTCCACCACTTATTTACCTACTTATGAGCTTACACAAGTCTGAGTCTGCATCTTTGCCTGTGAAAATAACCCCTCTTTGTCCCAGACCTCAGTGAGAATTAAATGAGATGTATCCAGATCATAAACTTAAAAAAACTCAAACTTAGTGTCATTGATTTGAAATAGACTCATAGCTGACCCTCCAGTGGGATCTCAGAGACTGTGAACCACATGGGAGGAGTTGGACCATCTTTCTCTGGGGAGCAGCTGGTGGATTCAAACTGCCCGTTTTGGGGTTGACAATGCAACTCCTTACCACTAGGTCATGAGAACTCTGTGTACTTATCCTACATTTATGACAATACCTCACATTTCCTTGTTTTAGATGTTTTAATTATGGTTTAATGTTAGCTAGGAGAACTAGACAGCAGGCATTCATTTTCAAAATCCACTGATAGACTTTTAAAAGTTTTAAACCTCCATTGTATTTACTTTGCTGCTGTTGGTAAAAGAACATTTCTTGACATTTATAATTTTCTAAAAACTTTACTCTGACTTGATCTCAAGCAGCAATTAACCACCCTTTTAAAATTAAGGAAACCAAAGCTTGGGGCTGCTCAGATGATTTGCTCAGAATGTTTAGAGCTGGTAGTTAGCAGTGCTGCTGTTTAAATCTCACCACGTGTTTGAAAAACAGTTTTACTGAGCCGTCATTTACTTTCCATAAAATTCCACCTAAGTGCATCGTTCCATGACTTTTTTTTTCTTTTTTTTTATTGGGAAAAACAAATTGGGGGTACAAGGA
>NW_006399764.1:4803849-4824550 GCF_000299155.1 Elephantulus edwardii | reverse complement strand
GGTGCCCAGCATCCATCCTGGGTGAGGGAATCCATTCGTTCTGGCTGTGGAAGCCTCATGGAGCTGCAGCAGCTGTGCGGCGCAGCGAGGGCTCAGCAGAGGGGGTTGGAAGCCACGAAACTCACCCATTTCTCCTTGGGAATCCTTGAATTCCTGTTGTTGAGCCTCGATCTTCACTGAGGGCCAGTCATCAACTGTTTAAGTGTTCAATTATCAATAAGCCGAAGTCTGTGGAAGGTCATAATGGCCCTGCTTTAAGTGGTTCGCTGCTCCCGCAGCTTACCATGCTGTCTCTGCCTCCGCCGCCATCTTGGATCTCTGCTCCATGACTTTTAATAATAGTATAGAGTTGTGTCATGATCATAATATCCTGTTTAGATCATGTCCTTCAGTACCATTTTGCAATGTTTTATTCTTCATGCCCATTTTTAGTTATTCCTCCTGTAGCACATGATTTCGAGGCAAAGACTTTCAGCCTATGTGGTGAATAGATCTAGCTTTTCTGGGCTTTTTGTATAAGTACTGTTTGTGATCTCTGTGTGTGTGTGTGTGTGTGTGTGTGTGTGTGTGTGTATGTGTATCAGTACTGTGATCCACATTATTCCATTGTCTGATTATTCCACTTCTTGACTTTAAATAATGTTACTGTGAATCTTCACATACAAATCATCACGTTGACAGATGCTTTCATTTTTCTTGGAAAGCCTAGCATTTTGATGATCAAGTATGCACTCTTCATCACTATGGGATACTCCGCTCTACCCAAATTGTCATCAGCAGCAACATTAATGATTACAAGCCAGCATCACTTACTCTGTATGTTATTGCTGTTGTGGGCACTCACCATAAATGAACCAATCTACCATTTCATGCCCAAGAAGGTAAGAATAGTCTATTTATTTTTTTCCTTACACACATAGTATTAACACATTTCTATCTTCTAGTGTGTGGTAACTGAACAACATTGTAGAGAGACACTGATTTTAATTTTCTGAGTAATTTGTAAGAAAAACAAACAAGTGTAACATTACTGTCACCCTTAATCCTTTAACTTGCTTTAATGAAGTCCTTAATGTTGTGAACAAACTGACATTACCAAAAGGAAAATAGTATTTGTTCATTTTCAGTTATTTTTGATAGTCTATTTATGTCATGGTTTAAAGCAAAACACTTCAAACTCATTATTGTGAGTCAGAACCAACTCACAGTCGACCCTCCATTGGGTTTCTGAGGGTGAAAAATCTTATGGGAGAAGAGTGGTCGTCTGTATTCCATGGATTCACACTGATGGATTCAAATCAACAGAGTCTCAAGTTTTGGGTTAGCAGCTCAATTCCCAACAGACCATGCCACGAGAGCTCACATAGGTTGTAGTTTTTGTGTGCTGTCAAGTCGCCTGTGACTCATAATGACACTATGTATCTTTGGATTGACATCTGATTACCCACAAGGGATCCTTACAAGCAGTATTTCACCTAATTGCTCCAAGAATTAAGTGTAACTCTAATTCTCCTTGCCTTAGAGATGAGGATGTTGAGATTTAAAAAGGGTAAGTGACATGCCCAAAGTCATAAAAGTAATGAAAACAGAATGGAAACAGTCTCATTCCAGAATGCCCAATTTATTAATCACTATATTTTTTTCCCACATTATAACTGAGTTTTTAAATGCAGTGTCAGGTGCCCCGAGAGTTAATCATGTGGTGGGAAGGCACTCAGTGAAGAGGGTTTTATTGATTGGCTTGTTCAGTAGGTGTTTTGAATGCTGTCTCATGCTTAGCCTTGAGGATAATGCAAAAGACAATTTTAGTCTTGACCTTGACCATCCTCACAAGGGATATCTAAAAGCTCAGTTGCAGAAAGTACTTCTAGGAGCCCTCTGGCCTGTAGAATGAGGGAGAAGAAGCTCCTGATTTCTAATCAGAAGCAGGGAAGAAATCAATGGGTAGGAGTCCAATACCTTGAATTGATGATATTAAGGTCTTCACTATTCCCCTTCTGGCAATCAGTTGAATCCATTGATCCCATTTACCATAACTGCTTCTTAGAAGAAGCTTTTCTATTTCTTCCATGTCTGAAGAGATGTTTGAAACCACTTTTTATATTAAAAAAAGAGGAAGTTGTGCATGAAAAAGGAGCTCATTAACCACGAGGAAAAGGAGGCCAAGGAAACACCAGTGGTAGCCTGCTCCTCTGCACGTACGCTCAGCACAATCATAACTATAGCTGAGTGTTTACTATATGTCAAGTCTGTGATCAGTGCCTTTCATGTGTTCTGCTCATTTTAGCCTCACAAGAGCCCTATGAGGTGGGAATTGTCTTCAGATTATTAAAAATCATCCCAACAAGACTAAAGTATGTGTCCAAGTTCACATAGGACCAAGGGTCATAACTTGGATTGCCTGACACCAAGGGCCAAATATCATAGGCTTTGCTCTATTGCTGCGGGTAGAGAGGAGAGATGGAATACTTCTTAGAGGTCTTGATGGAGAAGAGAGGGGGAAAGAAATAAAAAGAAAAGGGACTTCCCTAGTGTTTCTTGAGTTCCATGTCTTATGTAGTTGCTTTATAGATATAAAGTTTCTTAAGAATGTCCTTGTTTTGTGGTTGTTGTCATCTGCCATCAAGTTGGAACCAAGTCATAGCTGACCCTCCAGTGGGTTTTTGAGGCAGTAAATTGCACAAGAGGAGATTATTGTTCAGCCTTCTGGAGTGGTGGTGAGAAAACTAAGCTTCAGTGGTTAAGTGACCATTCCCAATATCACTCTGTTGGCAAATATCGAACTTATACTTGATTCCGTTTCTGTCCTGTCACCATGAAAGGTTTAAATTGAATATTCTTCTTGCTTTAAAGTCATATCTGTGATAACAATGCTTACATTCAGTACTGACTTTTGCTTGATAAACAGCTTTTGTATGTCTTGACTCTGTCTTGGTGGACATGACTTTAAAAGTATATTTGCTACCAAAAAAAAAAGATGTCATAGAAAACTGGAAGTAATTTCTAAAAAAAATAAAAAAAGAAAGAAGGTAAAATAAATGGCCTTTGGTCCAAAGTTGGGAAGGATCAATAGTCGATATTTTGCATTCTGACTTTAATTTAACTCTTACTGGTCAGTAGGTAACATTAGGAGCTCTGCTGGGGTAGCCCACAGGGACTTGAACTGGGCACTCAAATGCTGTGTTTGAATCCACCAGAAGCTCCTCATGACAAAAATAGGCAATCTTCTCCAGTGCAATTTATGGGCTTGGAAACTTGTAGGAGGAATAGCTATGAGTTGACCCTGACTTGATGGCAATGAGTTTGAGATGTTTTGTAACAATAAGTAAGTGAGTGAGGCACTTTCCCTTGCCTATGTTTTGTTTCCACAATGCGAGAGTCAGATATGATGGTCTCTAATGTCTCTGAAAATCTTAACATTCAGTAACGGTTCAGAGCCAAACTGCAAAAGTTCAATTTGTTGAGGACCTTCCACACTTACTCACTATTGATTTAGACTCATATTGATCTTATAGGAAAGCAGAACTTTCCCTTCCAGTTTCCAAGGCTTTAAATATTTGTGCTATAGGAGATGGCTTCATCTTTCTCCTGTGAAGCAGCTGGCAGATTCAAACCACTTATTTTCTGGTAACAGCCTGACGTTTAATCCACTAACCCCAAAGAACTTCCTTACAGAATCTAAGAAAGGATTAAACCCATGCCCTTACCCCAATTCCTCTTATAGGACTATGGGCATAGTCCTAGCCCTCACTTCATGTATATGATTTATTTCTTTTTTTTTAGATAGTAATTTTAAAAAAATTATTCATTTTAATGAACATTTACAGAGATTTTGGATTTCCATTCATTCATTGTTGTATTTTTCTCCCTGCCCACCCCTCCCCCCACAGCTTGCTCTTCTCCTTGAAAAGTAAAAGAAAAATTCCTTCATTGGTATACAATTCCCCCCCCCCCCATACACTCCACTATGCAACCTTCATTCTGGACTCTTTTCATAACCGTAATACCCAAATATATATTGCTTTTAAACTGTTCTCTCCCTTATCAGTTTCAGTGCAGTATATATAATTTACCCAATTTTTCTCAGTCTCAACCCAACCCTGATGCTAGTCCCGTTCTAAAACAGTGGCACTATGCAGTATTTGTCCTTTTGTGACTGTGATATTTCGCTCAGCATAATGTCCTCCAGGGTCACCCATTTTGAATAATATTGCATGAGTTCCTTATTTTTCAATGCAGTGTAGTATTCCATTGTGTGAATATACCAGAGCTTCTTTACCCATTTATTTGTTGATGGGCACTTAGGTTATTTCCAGCTCCTTGCTATTGTAAACAAAGCCGCAATAAAGATGGGTGTGCATATATCTGCCTGGGTGGCAGTTCTGGTTTCTTTAGGGTGTATTCCCAGTAGTGGAATTGCTAGGTCAAATGGTATTTTTATTAGCAACTTTTTGAGAAAGTGCCATATAGCCTTCCATAGTGGTTGCACCATTTTTCACTCCCACCAACAGTCAATAAGGGTTCCAGTTTGTCCACAACCTCGCCAACATTTGTTGTTTGTTGTTCTGTTAAATTTTGCTATTCTTACTGGTGTGAGATGATATCTCATAGTTGTTTTGAACATATATGATTTCTTACTTCAATATTTTAGTTTGCCTGGAGATGTTCAGCCTTGCACCAGCACCCAAGGCAACTAATCTTTTCAAACATCTTGCATTAATAAAAAAGGAAATAATCCATTTAATATTGTTAGATGCTCACAAAGTACTTTACTCAGTGATCTCTCATTGAAAGATGTAGAACCATCATAAGTACAGGTTCTGTGCCAGCAGCACCCACCTCCAACATTTTAGTAATCAGTTGTCTGAAAGTTGGACAGTGAATAAAGATGACAGAAGAGGAGGTGATGTCTTTGAGAAGAGTATCGAATATTCTACAGGCCACCAAAAGGACAAACAAATGCCTTGGGGAAAATGCAACTAGGGTGGTGCCCTTTAGAGGCAAGAATGGTGACGTTTTGTCTCCTATACATTGGGCATGTGGTTAGAAGGGACCAGTTGTTGTAAAAACGATATCAAGTTTGGAAAAGTGGATCAGTGGAAGAGAAGAATACCTTCAACAAGATGGACAGACGCAGTGACCATGACAGTGAGCTCCAGTCTATCAGATATGAGGATGGTACAGGATAGGGCACGGTTCAGAACCATTGTTCATAGCATTGCTTTGAGTCGTAGTTGACTCAGCGGCACCTAGCAACCACAACCACATCGAGGACATAGATCTGACCAGGTCACTCCGCTGCTTAAAATACTTTGTTGGCTCCCTTAAACCTATAAAATTATGTCTAAACTCTTGTCTCCTCCTTCTTGCCCAGCTGTCTGTGCCCAGCAGTCTCTGCCCACACGATCATACCGTTTTTCATTTTTGTCTGCTTGCTGGCCACATGGCTACTTCCTCTTCCTGTCGTAACTCTAATGCTACCTTCTTCATGGTGTCTCCTTCAGGTTCGGTTAGTGCCCTGTCTTCTTCTTTAGGCGATACCATTGCTTCAGTTTATATTATAATTACTTATTTTATATTTCTGCATTAAACTTCAATTTATATTATAATTACTTATTTTATATTTTATCTGCCACAAGAGCACATTAAGGGAGCAGTCTGTAACCTTGGTATCTTGTACAGTACTTCACACATAATGGATACTTAATAAATGTTGGCTGATTTAATAGATATATTGAACTTTCATAATAGGGATATGTAGACTTCTAATTGCTAAGCAATTCTTCCTTTATACTCGGTTGACGTTTTTCTTTTGTACTGGCCCAGATTCTGACTTTCAGAGTCATGTAGAATAATTACTCTTTTCCCACCCCAATTCAGCCTTTTAAATATTTAAATTCCTTTAAATATACCCTTGTCTATGCTAAAAACCCTTGGTTCTTGTCCCTGTTTTCTTGTGCATCTCTTTTCACCCCCCCCACCCCCCTCCGGCCTCTCTGGATTCTGTTTCAGTGTATGTACTTGTCCATATTAGAATAAGATTCTCAGATCAGAAGTGGAAGAGGTTTTGGTTATTATTTTAAGTGGCAAGTAGTCCAGCAGGGGAACCACCTCTTCTGCTTTGTAGACTAAACTTAAAAGATACAGCATCAGGTTGCAATTGACTTTGATAGACACAGTATCATACATCAGGGTTAGTACAGTAGATATAGTAAAAGATACAAATCTAAGGGACCTCTGATGGCTTATAGGCAAGGAGTTGTGCTGCCACTCTAAAGCCATGTGGCTTGAATCCACCAGCTGCTCTGTGGGAGAAAGATGGGAAGTCTCCTCCCCTGTGACCCTTCTGGAGGGTCAGCTATGAGTTGATTCTGACTTGACAGAACATAACGATGACAATCTGTTACTTTATGTTAACTACAAAAACAAGAGACATATAATAAAAAGAACAAAAAGGCTCTTGGTGTTCAGGGTCAAGTCTCTTACAATAAATAACACTGTAAAGAGGCGTGGCACTGCTATTATGACTGTTATTTACAAATGAGGCCACATTAGTATTTTTTAGACATAAATAAGGAAACGAGAGGCAGAGAAGGTGTAATTGAACCCAGGATTTACTTCAGACAGGAGTAGAGCATGTTCTTACCCATAAACTACTCTTGATGCACGCCGGGGTCTCTGTTAGGGCTCCTGAAACCAAGTGCAAAATATAAAAATATGCTTTTCCACAAAGCCCTTAATTTTAAAAAAATTATATTCTCAAATCATGATTCTGTAGAAGTTAGGAATTATTGTTATACAGATAGGCTGCTGACATTAAGTTTGTAGCCAATTCAAACACAGAGTACGTTTTCCTATTTACTGTTCTTCAGTGTCTTTAATCAACTTGTAGAATTGGTTTTCTGGGCCTATTTCAGCATAGTGCCTTTATTCATGCTGAATATTATCTTTCCAGAATCCTTTGTTTCAAGCCTGTTTCTTTTTATTTCATCTCTGTTACATAACACACCTACTATTTCTCAGATGATTTGATGAACATTCTCTCTTCATTCCCCCTGCCCCCCGAATGAGTGCTGAAAGAGAGAACTGAACAGACCCAAGGGAGGACAATGACAAAAGTGCTGGTTTACTGCACCTCAGTCTATTCAGCACTTGTTTTTCACTTTAGGTGGCTTGGGGATTATTTAGGGAAAGACTCTTCTTAACTGATGACCTCTTTTCTTCATGCTTTTTCTATGAATTTTTGCTTCACACAAAAATTCTCTGACATCAAGTCAGTTCTTATTCATAGTGACCTTCCACCAGGGTTCCAAGGCTGTAAGTCTTATGGGCGGAGACTTCCCAGCTTTCTCCCATGGAGCTGCTGAAGAATTAGAACCACAAGAAGTAAATGACCTTGTGGTCCACAGTAATACACCCTACAGCCTATGGCAACAAAGCAGGATGACATCTAATACTTTTGGTTTCATGGAATTACTTTCTTTTCTTCATTAGAGTTCTATAGACCTTTTATCAAAAACCTATTACTGGGGGAGCTCTGGTGGCCTAGAGGCAAGAAGCTGCACTGCAATCCCAGAGGTGCGCAGTTTGAATCCACCAGATGCTCTGCCGGAGAAGGAGGGAAAATCTCCTCCTGTATCAGTCAGATCCGATTTGACAGCACACACACACACACACACACACACACACACACACACATAAAATAATAAAACAAAAAACCAAAAAAACACACACCTCTATTACTACCAATCATTGGGTCCAACATTTGTTACAACTTGATTCACAGACTTGACTCATAGTTGTGGATTTTTATTAAGAAAATATTTTGGGGAGTAGGGAAGACAATATCACACAATGCCAAGTCCAGGTTTAGTGCACTCAGGTCAGATTAACAAGGCACAATTCCTCAATAAGTGAAAGTTTAGTTTCACTTTAGCAGCACAAATGCGTCTCTGCAATAATCCAGAAAACGTTATCTCAGAGCAGTTACAAGTGAGCTTTTCCTTCAATTATCCAGCAAGCAAAACCTGTTACTTTGGTTCCATATCCAGGGTTCTTCTTGTTACACCTTGCAACAGTATTTTCAAAATCTCTCCTAGTCTCTTCATGACAGTGCCACCATCTCTTCACCCTCTCTCCACCACTATTTTTCACAGTATTTTTCTCTTATATTGGTCCCACAGCTGTTGATGATTTGCAAGACCATGAGTCCTCAGGTAGGGTCGCTACAGACCATGCCTCCTTTTAAAGAGGGGCTAAAGCAATGGCTAGAAAAGCCAATTTTCCAGAGTTCTGACACTCCATCTATATATTTAAAAAATTCAAATGACAGATACACATCCGTGTACATGGAAGCATTAGTTACAGTAGCTAAGATAATTGGAGTGCTCAGGCCTTTCATTTCATAGGGCTGCTATGAGTCGTCTACGACTTGATGGCACCTAACAAGGACAACAACAACAATAACAACAAGAACAAGATAATTGGAAGCAGGTGTGGCATCCACTTCCTAAACAACATGCCTCTGGAAACTCTAGAAATTTTGATGTCAATAGTTATAGTAAGGCTTCAGGCCTTTTGTTTATAGGGTCACCATGAGTTGTATTGACTCAAAGGCAATCAACAACAACAATGAGATAGAAACATCCTAAGTGCCAATCAATGAATTATGCGTAACTAAACTATGATACTTACATGTTGTGGAGTACTGTGCAGCATTAAGAAATGAAAAAGAATTCATAAAATATTGTATAGCATGGATGAATCTAAAGGACATTGTAATGAGTAAAGTCAATCAGTTACAAGAGCACAAAAACTATATGAGGCCAGTTATAAAAACAAATTTTTATTGTTATTCTAATCATGGCCTTTGTAACATGCACTAAGTGGCTGGTACTGAAAGAACTATGCAAATATTTGTATTTGTGGTCCACTAAGGGGACTTTATATCTGCCTGGTAATGTAAATAATGTGGGATAGGACCGTGCAAATAAGTTGTTTTGAACACTAGTATGAGAATTGGTCAGTTTTACCATACTGCCAGACTTAAACTGAGCCATCTCATGCGGGAGGGGGGGACAGTAAGGTGGGGTGGAAAAACCTCACTGCCATCAAGAAAGAAAAGCCAGGAATAGATACCAATGTCCTTTGGGTCTGAGACTGCTCTCCAGTAACTTCTTAGCCCAGGAGACAGCTGCAGAACTAGAGAAGCAGGAAACAACAACAAAGGTGTGGCGAGGAATGGTGGCAGAGAAGTAATGGCAGCAGAGGCAGTAGAAGCAGAAGACCAGTATGAGATGGAATTGCATACTCCCTGGCTTATGAAATGAGTAACTTGAGTGCTTTAAGGCATGAGCCTTGCTTGAGGAGCCAGACACCTCCAGAGATTCATCAGGGAGCTAGGTTTGCTAGGACCTGTGAACTCACTCAGGGGTATAGGGTGCTTTGAAGCACCTATACTAGCAGAACTGAAAGAGCTTTGTCAAACTTCTCCAGAGGGCACAGCGGCCAAAGCCATGTGGATGAGGGCCTGAAGGAAGTCTCCTTTGGGACACATATGAGGAGAGGGTGTATCTTGTTCAAAGAACTGTATCCAGAGTTGTTCCTGATCTTGAATTGTAATTTGTTACTTCTCTAGTAAAAGTTATGATCATGGATTGTATTTATGACATTTGTGTGGCTGCTTCAACAGATTATTGAACAAGCAGAGAAGAAAAGTGTGCTGTGAAGTCAAAACTCGGACAACAGAGCTAGACAGGTAGGGAGATGTGTGTGTCTGACCTCATAGGGACTGGCCTTGGGTTGTTGATGCTGATGAGAATTCTCTTTCCTCCTTATGAAGTAGATAGAGGGTGATGTCCCCATGCCTATATATTTTTCGCAGTCTCTTACCTATATTTTTTCATCTTTGATTTTTTCCCTTGATAATAACTAGTGATATTCTCTTCTGTATTCATGATTTATGGCTTTTATTTTAGTCCATTTTTCAAAATGATATTTTCCCATCAAAGGCTCTATCTGCTGATTGATTCTGAGTCCTCCAAATTTTCCCCCCTGACCTTCTCTAATAGCATTTTGAACCATTTTTCCTGTTGCCACGTGAATCATATCATTTTTTGTCATTACTTAGAAAATGTGTAAGCATTGACTCGAGGTTCCCTTTAACTTTTAATAGCCTTCAGTGTCACCCCAAATTCACAAGCAAGGAAGTGCTAAAGTGACTCCATAGCAACCACCAATTTGCTTATCCATTTCTAACTTGGATGACACTTGACTCCTTGGCCTTTACAGTGGAGAATTATAGGGAAGATGTTTAAAATGTTCTTGTTTCTACATCTAACTTTTACAAGTTTTTTTATATGGTGCAATAATAGAACTAATGTGGCATTCGAACCTCAGCTGGATCACTTACTAATTTTGTTCCTTTAGGCAAGTCACTTCATTTACTTCTGTAATCTGAGACAGCCTGACTTTTAAATTGGGGTTGTGATATCTACTGTGCTAAACCACACAGAGACTGTTAGGAATGATTGAAGAAAATCATGTACAAAACAGAAGCAAACAAACCACTTTGCAGATCACTTAACCCATTGCTGTGGAACTGATGCTGATTTACAGTGCTCCTCCACTTGGTTTCTGAGGCTGTACAGTTTTACAGGAAGACTGCTCATCTCTGAAAAATGGCTAATGGCTTCGAACCAATGACCTTCATGTTTTAGCAACCCAATTTTTACATACTATGCTACCCACTACTCTATAAAATATAAGGTTCTGTGTATTTAGGGTAAATGGAGATAAGAATGTCATTATTCAGTCATACCCATTCTCTTATGATTAACTCACTCACCCTGTTATTTTAAATTTGATTCACAGCAAACCTACACTGGATATCCAAGGGAGTAAATCTTTATGCTTGTCTCTCTCCTATGGATTAAAATCGGCAATCTGAGTTAGCAGGCCTGACACGTTTTGTACTATACCACAAGGGCCCCCTTCATTCTCTTAACACAGTTTTAATCTGTACCCAAACCTTTTGAGTTTCTGTTTATACTCAAGTCTCAGTTTCATGGCTCGTTTTCATGTCTCTTCTCTCTCAGTCTTCTGAAGCTGGTCTCTACTTAATTCAACATTTTGTTGAGGTTCAGGTTGATCACAACTCCAGTCTTGCTTGGGCGCTCTTGGTAAACAGACTCCTTGATGTGGTGAACTCCATGGCCTGGTTATGATTCTTTACCTCTCCTTGTGTTCAGTCTTTGTCTTGGTTCTGTGTCTGGTTGTGCGACTTGCTTTGGCTTGTCACATGAGCCAGAAGCAAAGTCTTTAAAAAATGTGTTTGTGACTGGATACTGCAGCACATGCTGCCTTATCTTGCCTAGGGTAATTGTTCTTCCTGTCTGGAAGATAGAGGCATCAGAAACATTTTCATGCCGCAACAACTTGGGAACCGTAGAGTTTAGATCGCGGCATACAGGTAGAGAGGACCCAATGATAGATCTTAATTGTTTCATTACCCTGGGGAGATGTCGGGTAACACCCAAAGTTTTCTCATGCTTATAGTCAGATTGCATCTTTTAGCTCTGAGAGAGAGAAATGGGTATGTTAAGGAGTCTCAGTATTCAAATATCCAGTATGCAAGGTAGAATTCATAATGTGATTGAATTTTATACTAAAATATTTAAAAAACTACAGAAGTGACTGAGTTGGCCAGGAAGTTACCAGATTCACTATTCTATCAGGAAGCATGGAGGACTGTAACTAGACACTGATTTTTAAATTTAAAAAAATACCTTTGTAGATCTGAACTTATGCCTTTGAAAACTCAACAACATTACTAATTTTTTTATAAAAGAATTTTGATCTAAGCAGAATTTTGAAAGAATGGGTCACTAGTGATTTATATAGATTCCCCAAACCACACTATTTCACTCATTTGGTTGGTTATTATGATTTTAATTAGGACCTGGCTGGGCCGCTAGGAAACTTGGATCTGAGCATTACCATTGCACTTTGAGCTGTACCTAACCAGTTGCCTCTACATTTTCAGTTTATACAGTCAAGACTTTTAACCCTGGTTTATTGTGGCAGGCAGATCGTAAGCCAGGTGTTGGTCATAAAAGCAATAAAACCGTGAGATTAGACCCCTTTTCTGAATGACCAACGTGCCTGATGACTGTTGATATCCATTGGCCCATAACATTGAGAGCTTATGGTGGGTGTACCAATTTCTTTGTTGGTTATCACTTTCTTGTTGACTTAGAGATTTTAAAAAGGAAAGTATTTAAATATTATCCATGAGGTTAAGATGCCACAAAAGTACAAGAGTAATTCAATTATATATATTTTGCTGTATGTTTTAAAATTTTGTTGTAGTCATTGAGAATATACACAGAAAAAAATCGTATTAGTTCAACAGTTTCTATAGGTGTATTTCATTGACATTGTTTATGTTCTTCAAATTGTGCTATCATGGTAACCATCCCCTTCTGAAGTATTCTCCATTAATAGAAACTCAGTGCCGCCTGAATTTCCTAATCTTTTGTTACTTTTGTCTGGAGATCACAATGCTCAATGCAGATACTCTTTACTATTTAAACTAATGCTTAGTGTCGTGTGCGTGCGCGCGCGCCTATGTGTGTGCATGCGCGTGTGTGTGTATGTGTATCTTTTAAACCAACCAAACTCAACTTTCCAAGGGATATTTTTGGTCAAGATTTAAGATGTTACAATATCTTAGACAATAGTTGCACTATTCATCCAGCTTCCGTAATTCCAGAAGATCTGGATTCAATGAAATTTTAAAATTCTGTTCTACATTTTCTTTCTTTTGATTGGGATACTTGTGTGCAGCCTTGTACCAAAATCCTCAGTAATGCTATCCTGGCACCATTAAATAGATATTACTGAAAAAATAATACAAGGAAGCTTTTATAGCCTAGTTGGTAGGGAGTTGGATTGCTAACTCACATGTGTCTGATGGTTCAAGTCTAGTAGCAGCTCTGAGGGAGAAAGATACACAGTTTGCTCCTATGTGATATGTTGTTGTTGTTGATTACCATTGAGTCCAACATGACTCAGAGTGACCTTATGAACAAAAGACCTGAAGCAGCTCTCAGGTAGAAAGATGCAGTTTTCTCCTGTGGTATACACTGCCCAGAAACATGCTGGAGGGTTAACTATGATTTGGCAAAGAGAAAAAAAAAATGAGAAAACTTAGAAAACTAGGGGCCAAAAGCTCTTAGATTAGCTGGTTAAAATAATCCTTCAAATGCCAGTATATTAGGTAGTTTTAAAAATAATTCAAGATTTGAATTGCCTGATACTTATGCAGTACTCTTATCATAAAGACCTCTCTAAAGTGCTAAAGAGCAATGATGTCAGTCTCGAGACTAAAGTGTGCCGGATACATGCCATGATCTTTGCAATCACTTGCTATGAATCAGAGAGCTGGACAATGACAAGGGATGATAGAAGGAGAATTGATGCCTTTGAGCTATGGTGCTGGAGAAGAGTGTTGACTATACCACGGACTGCTAAGAAAATGAACAGGTTTGACCTGGAGAGGGTGAAGCCAGGCTGCTCCTTGCAGGCAAGGATTCTGAAGCTTCTTCTGATATACTTTGGACATGTTTCCAGGAGGGACCAGTCCTCAGAGAGAGACATCATGCTTGGGAGGTTGGAGGGACAGTGCAGGAGAGGAAGATCCTTGAGATGGATTGATTCAGTGACTGGGCTAATGGGGTAGGTGTATTAGAGACATATTGGCATAGGATAGGGCAGGGTTTATGGTTGTTGTACATAGGGTCACTATGAGCTGTAGATAATTCAATGGCACAAAACAACAACTATATATAATTTTAAAGCTTATTTTATGCTCCTTCTGTGGTTTGGTTGCTCATTCTGCGTGTCGGTTTAAAATACAAATTGCATGTGGTTTTTTTTTTTTTTAAATACAGAACCTGGGATGTCAGTATAAAACTTTTGTCAAATCAACTTTTACAAATTCAAACTTGCTGCAGTGCAGCACAAACACCTCGAAATATCAGTGATGTTTGTGGCAAGGCAAATGTCAATGAAAACACAGCGCAAAGATGTTTCTAGAACTTCCAGCACAGTGGATTTTAACTTGGAGATATGGAGGGTCGCAGGCAGCCACTGGAAGTTGTCAATGACCAGGGAAGGGTGATAATCAAAACAAATCCCCTCAAAACTGCCCGAGAAGTTGCAGAAGAACTCCACATCCATCATTCTCTGGTCAATACTCATTTGGAGCAAACTGGAAAGATGAAGAAGCTCGAGAAATGGGTACCAAACGTATAGAATAAAAATGAGAGCACTTTCTACTTTGATGTCTGCCCTATTCTCCTTTTATCCTGTAAAAAGGATTCATTTCTTGTTAGCATTGTGACATGTGATGGAAAAGGGATTCTTCTTGCCAATCAGTGATGTTTATCTCTGTGGTTAGATCTAGGTAGAGCACCAAGACGCTGCTTAAAACCGAGTATACAAAAAACAAACAAACCAAAACAAAAACATGGTGATTGTTTGGTGGTCTACAACTGGATTAATCCACTATCACTTCATGAATCAGGGTGGAACTATTACAACAGTGAAGTGTTGTGGCAAACTACATTGAAATCTTTTGTTTGCATCCAGCATTGACCAAGAGGAAAGATCTAGTGTATTTGCATGACAGCATTTGACTATACATCACATAACAAGCATTTCAAAAACTCTGTGAATTGGGCCTCAACCAGAATATCCACCAGACCTCTTGCTTACTGACCACCACTTGTTCAAGTATCTCGACAGTTTTTAAGAGGGGAAACTTCAACAACTGCTGAACTTCAACAACTGTTGCAGAGAATTCAGCAACTTCAGAATGCTATAATCTTATAGGATTGAATAAACAAACTTGCATCATTGGCAAAAATTTGTAGATTATAATGGTTCTTACCTGGATTAATAAAGTTAAGTTTCAGCAGAATTATAGAATTTTAAATTTGAGATTTAAGAACCAGAATTATTTTGTGACAAGACAAGTTAAAAATAGTGGGTAGGTGGGTGGGTGGGGAAGCATATATCCAGAGTGATGTAAACATTTTGGAAGATATTTGAACAATTTATTTCCTAAGAAAATTAATACAGGGGCCTTCAATAAATGTATTTAACAACTTTTTTGAGACATTAAGATTGGTATAATTTTTATAGCAGCAATAGGAAACTAAATACTGAATTAGTTACCAATTAAATAAGAAAATATTCACTTGTATTAAATTAAAATATTTCCTATCAGTAGACTAAACTAACTAAACTTGTTACAAATAGTTTCTACCTCATAGCAACTATATTAGATAGGCCTATATGGTTTCCAAGAGTTTAATTCTTGTCTTATCAGACTTCAGAAGTCTTCTCCCTTGGAGTGCCTTTTGAATTCAGACCACTGACTTTTCAGTTAGAACTGAGCACACAACTGGACAATCAGAGTATTTATCAACTTTATGAGCAAGACCTATGCACATTTAATGGATGAAGAAAACTGAGATTCAGACAATATGATTTCTTCAACATCAGTAAAATAAGGTCTGAATTTTGTTCTCAGATTTGTATCACATCGGCATAGACTCTTTCTAATTAAGCACATTCCAGTGTAAGTTACTCCTACTATTACCTTGTTTAGAGGTTAACATCCCTTTTTCTTTCTTATCTTCATTCCTGATGGGTGCAACTGCTTTAGCTCAACTTAGATGGATATTTTAAAAATGTTTATTTCCTTGTTCTTGGATAGGCTGTGTTTGGGGGAGGCAGCTTTAGATGGTGAAGTCAGAGAAACGAAATCTCTGTATGGTTCTACGTCTTGGCTGGACATGGGAATCGCCTGGGGACCTCTTAAGCCACACCTGGGACCTACCTCAGACCAGTCAAATTAGAAGGATGTGGAGTCTGGGCAGGTTTTTGTTTTCTTTTGTTTTTGTTTTTGTTTGTTTGGTGTGTGTGTGTGTGTGTGTATGTGTGTTTAATATGCTTCGTGAGTCTAATGTGTGGACAGGGCTAAGAACCACTGAAGTGAATTAACATTTTCACATATTGAAAATCAGTTTGTAACAGGATAAAGCGGTTGACACCGGTGCTAAATCAACTCATTAAGCAATCTGTGATACCAAAACTAGTAATCATCAGCAGGAGGGAAAGAAAAGTGCACTCATCAGTCGTTAAGAGCGGCCACTGGGATCTTGTAATTCCAAATATTCTGAACTTGAAAAGTGAATAAGTTCTCAGTTTCAGTGTCTGCACTGAAATCTCATATTTTAAACTTTTTAAAGGAGAAGGAAGAATATAAAAGATGAAGTTGTTAGGATGAATGCTTTGGAATTTTCCTAAGCTTCAGTTAGACTTAGATGAATATTATAAAAATGCTTATTTCTGTTAAGCAGAGTGTTCACCAAGTATCCGGAATGGAAAGTCTGTGTATCAATAGAAGTGCAACCAGGGAGGAAACAACACTACATGATTTTGATAAAGACAATGGGCAGTCTCCCCCTTGGTGATTAGCTACCTCTGAAAACCCACTGGAGGGCCAGCTACGAGTCAGTTCCCGATAAATGGCACAGAGCAACCATGTACAAAAGGATGATCTTATGGCCTAGGGGTAATGAGTTGTGCTGCAAGCCAAAAGGTATGCAGTTCTAATCCACAAGCTGCTCCACACGAGAAGGATGGGCAGTCTCCTCCGGTGTGAAGGACAGTCTCTGAAAACCCGGTGGGCAGGTGAGTTGCTTCTAATGTGATGAACCCTGACAACAACACATACCAAGCACATACTCAGTGCTGGGGCTGCACTAGAAGCCATTTCTGTCCAAGAGGTATTTATGCTCTCTGGGAAGACAGAAGAAGGCCTGGAGACACAGTGCTTAAGTGCTCCACTGCTAGTCAAAAGCAAGGTCAGTGGTTTGAACTCTGTGGGAGAAAGATTCAGCCAGCTCCGTGCGTAAGGGCTTAGAGCCTTGGAGATGGTGTGGGACAAGTGGACTATAGGTCACTATGTGCAGGGACTGACCCTCTCTCACTCTTTCCTTCACTGCGGTGGAGTCAGAATTGCCTGGTAACTGATCCTCCTTTGGCTTTCTAGGGCTGTGAATCACATGGGAGGAGAGTTCCTAACTTTCTCCTTTGGAGCTGTTGGTGAATTCAAACGACCCGAGATGTGTGGCCTGTGGCACAGCACGTCTCTCTACAGAATGGGCCACTAGAGCTCCTGGATCCTAGTTGGTTTGTTAGGGGTAAAGATAGGATGTAATGTGACAGAATTCATAAAGTACATACAAAACTCAACTGATTATTTTCAAGTAATATATTTTGTTTAAAAACGTGCACGAGTAGTCCTAGTAGAACATCCTAAGTGCTAAGTTGTTGTTGTTGTTATGTGCCGTCGAGTCATTTGCGACTCATAGCGACCCTATGTACAACAGCCCTAAACCCTGCTCTATCCTGTGCCAACCACACTGCCTCTGACACACCCATCCCGATTACCCCAGTCACTGAATCAATCCACCTCATAGAGGGTCTTCCCCTCCGGCGCTGTTCTTCTACTCTACCCAGCTTGATGTCTCTCTCCAAAGACCTGTCTCTCCTTGCAACACGTCCAAAGTATGTCAGACGAAGCCCCAGAATCCTTGCCTCCAAGGAGTAGCCTGTTATTATTGTTGTTAAGTGCCATTGAGTCATAGACGACTCATAGTGACCCTATGAACGAAAGACCTGAGCACTGTTTGTAGAGTTTCTGGAGGCAAGCCATTGTGGAAGTGGATGCAACTCCTGCTTCCATGCTTATTTTAATTGGGAAGCTCCACCAACCACCGTCCACCATGGGTAACCGTTATCACATTTGCATATCAGTGTCACAGTGCATTTGTTTAACATCACAGCAACCACGAGTTACCTCTGTCCATCAATGCATAGCCCAGTGTTATACCACTTAGAAGAATGTTTGACGAAAACAATTTAAACCAGTGAATCAACTTTTCACCCTACTGCCCACCAATCCCAGTAGGTGTTACATAGCATAAATCATGTCATATACTTGTAAGGGAAAAAAAAATTATTATCACCCCTAATTAATTATCATCTGCTGCCTCATTTCTTCTATCTCTGCAATAACGATTACCAAATTATATCGCGTTTACTTCTTCAATATTCCTAAATTGATCCTGTGCTTTGTAGCTTCATTCCCTGTGGTCCAGGAACTGAACCAAAGAAGTAGTGTTTTCCTTGCTTCTCAAAACTCAAAATCTCACTGCCATCAAGTCAAATCTGCTGCACAGGCTTCTGGGCTAGAAATCTTCAAGGGAGGAGCCAGCGGTGGGACTAAGCGATGGAGATGTGGACTTGTTCAGCTAGCAGCAAAGTAGTACCTGGCCTGAGCCACCTGCTTCCAGCTTAGTGAATACTGCTCACCCTTCAGCTGGCAAAGCCAGAGGGTGGCTCCCATTGCCTTCCAGAAAAGATCCAAGATTTAAAGCAAGGCATATAAGCCGAACGACTCATAAGATAAAGCAGAGTATTGTCATGAACTGCGCAAAGAGCTAGACTTAGAAAGTCAAAAAGGAAGGCACACTTGACAAGGTTCAGATCTGTTGTTTGTAATGTTGCTATGAACTGTAGCAGATTAGAGGATGTCTAACAACAACAACAATAACAATAAAAAAAGATGATTTTTGAATTAGTGACATTTGAGTTACTTGACGGCTTATCAGACATGCTGGTGCTCAAAGGTCATATATGAGAACTACTAAATTAGAGTCTGCATTTTAGCAAGATCTCCAGGTTATTTATGTGCCAAATAATGTTTGACAAGCGCTTGTTGTAGGCTTCTGGCAGTCTGATTTTCCATCTATTTTTCTTTAATTTTTTCCCTTGACCATGGGGAGCTGTGGTAGCTGCACGTCTCCAGTCGTTCAAATTCATCAGTGGCTGTGTAGCAGAACGATGAGCATCTCCTCCTGAATATAGTTGAGAAATATAGCCTGGGAATGGAGTGTCAATAGGAGACGGAGCTCCCTTCACCACAGTGGGTTTGTAAGGAGTATTCTTGGGATATAATAGTGTAAAAAAAAAATCAGATTTGTAAAAAAACCTCATTGTCTAAAAATTCAAGTTTGTTGGGCACCGTTATTTTATTTGGCAAAACTTGTCAAAGGTTTAGTTTTTTTAAAACTCATACCCCTTACCTTTCTTCAGTCAGTGAAGCAGAACAGCCCCTTGTTTGAAAGAGAAAGGTGAAAATCCAGGGGAAATTTTCACACATTAAGATTTCATATTATTATCCAGTCAAAATAATGGTGATGAGTGTATGTGAAGTACTCATTTCCAAGCAAAAGAAAAATTCTTCAGAGTTATATGGAAACGTCAGAAATCTTTCACAGGTAATTTAGTATGTGTTATGATTTGGTTCGTTTTCCTAGGAACTATTTTACTGAAAAATAGTAGAGAATTTAGTAGAGCAGGCAGTAGAGAATAGTGAGTAAGAAAGCAAATTTTGGAGTCAGCCCCTTTGCGCTTTAACCCTGGCTCCACCATCAAACTAACTGCAACATTGGACAGGTCACCTGATTTCATTGGGTCCAGTATTTCTCATGAATGGAGAAAAATATCTACCAACAGTGTTGGGTTTTTAAAAATATATGTGACAAGGAGAATAAACAAGCAAATGCATTTCATTGAAAGATAGTAAGTACTCAATAAAATGTTACCTACAGCAGTATTATTACTGCTAGTATTACTTCTGTTGCTATTATTACTAAATGGTGCTCTGTAGTTAACAGGCTCAGGAGTCCTGAGGGTGTAGTAGGTTACTCCCTGGGCTACTAACCAAAGGTCACTGGTTCAAATCCACCAGCTTCTCCAGAGGAGAAAGATAGGCATCCTACTTCCTTAAAGATTTCAGAATCTTGGCAATCTTGTGATGTAGTTCTCCTTTACCTTATGGGGTTCACCTATACATTTTAATTGTAGACAATGAGTTTGGATTTTTGTTTTGGGTTTATTTGCAGGACTTTTCCTCAAGCAATCTTGGCTATCTGTACATTTTGGAAGAATACAGTATAGTTAGAATGGAGACTCTAAGTTGTTTATTAATAATGCTCTTCACCATCTATCCCCTCCTTGTAGTCTTGGCTGTTAGCAGTAAGAATGGTGGTTTGAACCTATCAGCCACAAACATTTTCCAGGCTACTTCAGTGTAGATGACAGCTCTGGAAACCCCATGTGCACTTTGTTCTACAAGGTCACCATGAGTTGAATTTACTTGATGGTAATGTGTTTGGTTATTTTGAATGAACTTCATCCTTGAGTCATTCGTATAAACTGAGACTCACGTGACAAGGGTCTTTTGTCATTTTTGTATTCAGGATCTCTATAAAAATGAACTCTTGTTTTCAAGATTGTTTCAACTTTCTTTTCTAAGGAGTTTGCTAATAACAGAGTTGAATAAAATGATGATGTTGTTGAACTGAATTTATTTTAGAAATTTTAAAAAAAATGTCCCTGGAGGACATTATGCTGAGTGAAATATCTCAGTCACAAAGGGACAAATACTGCATGGTGCCACTGTTGTAGAATGGGTCTGACATCAGGGTGGGGGTATGACAGAAAAAACTGGATAAATTATGTATATTGTATTGAGGCTGGGTTTAGAAGGGGTTGTGGT
>NW_006399764.1:4777589-4802189 GCF_000299155.1 Elephantulus edwardii | reverse complement strand
GAGAACATAGTTACTTTTATAATAAAATTTTCAGTCCTTTTTTAAAAATTTAATACTTAAAAGAGTATTTTCCATTTAGGTTGTTAATAAAAGTTAATAGTGATAGATGTAAAAAAAAATCCTCTGAAAAGGAAGTAGTTTATTGATTTTAAATGCATGTCAAAATGTGTTCAATGAAAGAATTTAATTTCATTTAGTGTTTAATTAATAGCTTCATTAAATGTTTTTATAGTATGATTTGAAAGCTTTGTAAATTATCACTCTCTCTGGTTAGTCTGTACTGTATTGTACTGTTAAATAAAAATCTAAATATCTCCAGCCCAAGGGTAAAGCCCTGTGGGCAGGAGGAGGTAGAATAAATGGATTAACAGAAATGACAATTTTAGACATATATATGCATATATAAAGCAGGTCATGGATCTAAAAAGTAATCTCCTTTTGTTTGCCACTCAGCTTTTCTGTCAAAAGGTAATATTTTTTCTGGATAGTTTTGGTTCCAGTTTGAAGAACATCTAAGAGTGAATGTTTCAGGGAGTCCTCTGGTCTGATAAAGTTAAACTGGGCCTTTTTAAGAATTTAAATTTTGTTCCAAATTTTTCTGTGTTCCAATTGACACCATCTCTTGTGGCAATGGTCAGATGGATCAGTGGTGGTAGATGGGCTTCATCTAATTCTTCTGGTCTCATGAAACTTGAATTGGTGGCTTGGAAGCTTTTTACTTTAGTACTTAGCTTTATCTATTTTTACATAATATCATTTATATAAAAACAAAACACTTAGCTTTGTTTTTATATAAATGACATTGAAGTAGAATAGTTCAAGAGGATCTGATGTACTCTGAAACACATAACTTATATAAGTAGGTAAATTTGATCATTATATTTCATCTGCAGTTAGAAACCTTTTCAAATTATTGAGTAGTCATGTCAGTTTGGAAATTAAGGTGAATCTTATTTAGGCATTGATATGTCAAATTACTAGCTATGCATCCTAGAGCTGGACAATGAATAAGAATGACAGAAAAAGAATTGATGCCTTTGAGCTGTGGTGCTCAAAGAGCACTGAAGAGCGCTAAACATCCCATGGATGGCCAAGAGAACACATAGATTTCGGAGAGGGTGCAGCCAGAGTGCTCTTTGGAGGCAAGAATGATGACGCTTCATCTAACATACGTTGGACATGTTGCTAGGAGATGCTATTCCTTGGAGAGGGACATGATACTGGGGAGTATGGAGGGTCGATGGAGGAGTAGAAGACTCTCAACCAGGTGGCCTTATACAGTTACTGCTACAATGGGCTTTTGTGTGTCAGGAAGTGTGAGGATGGCGCAGGACAGAACAGGGTTCAGATCTTTTGTTTAAAGGGTCGCTATGAGTCATGCTCGACTCAACAGCACCTAACAGCAACAACAATAACAACAATCTAGTCTCTGAGCAGTAATAAAACCTCAGAAATTTTTATAAATGATATACATCAAATAGCCATAACTCTTTAATACTAAAATAATGAAAGCAGCTGCTGTTCTTTTACATGTCAATTAAATGTTAATATCCTACCTTGTTCATTTAGTCAGTTTTCCCATCGGTTAAGTATGACTGACAGCATTAGAGTCACTGCATTGACAGGGCATGGAGCATATCCTTACAAAGCTCAAAGCCAAAAGGAGAAGGCATGTAACAAGTAAATATATGAACAACAAATGTATAATATCCAGTTATGATAAAATACCATGTTTTGAATAAAAATCTTAAGTCTGAGATTAATAATCAGAGAAGCATAAACATGATACTGAAACAAGGTAAATTGGTAGGAACTTTATGGGGACAGTTCTGCTCTGTTCTCTGAGTCACGATCAATTCCCCAGCAATGAGTTGGGTTTTATGGACCAACATTAGTGACCCTTGTAGCTCAGTTTAATTGTCACTAAAAACAGGTTGTTGTTGTTGTTATGTGCCATTGAGTCACTTGCGACTCATAGCGACCCTATGTACAAGAGCCCTAAACACTGTTCTATTCTGTGCCAACCTCGCCATCTCAAACACACTCATTCCCACCACTCCACTCACAGTATCGATCTCATTGAGGGTCTTTCTCTCCTGCACCATCCCTCCACTCTCCCAAACATAATGTCCCTCTCCAAGAACCAGTCCTTCCTTGCAACATGCCAAAAGTATGTCAGATGAAGCTTAAGAATCCTTGACTCCAAGGAGCGCTCTGGCTTCACCCTCTCCAGGACAAACCTGTTTGTTCTCCTAGCAGTCCATGGTATATTCAACACTCTTCTCCAGCACCACAGCTCAAAGGCATCAGTTCTCTTTCTACCATCCTTATTAACTGCCCAGCTCTCTGATGCATTGCACATAATTGCAAAGACTATAGCCTGGATCAGGCGCACCTTAGTCTCCAGCCTGACCTCGTTGCTCTTCAGTACTCAAGAGGTCCCTCAAGCTGACTTTCCCAATGCAATTAATCTCTTCATTTTCTGGCTGCTACTACCAAGAGTGTTGACTATGGAACCAAGCAAACTAAAAGTGTTAACTATCTCAATCTCTTCACCATCCATACTGATGCTGCCAATTGACCCAGTGGTGAGAATCTTTGTTTTCTTGATATTGAGCTTCAATATGTGTTGAAGACTGCAGTCCTTGACTTCTGCAGCAAGCACTTCAGGTCCTTCTCAGTTTCAGCAAGCAGCATTGTATCATCGGCATAACGCGGGTTGTTGATGATTCTTCTACCAATCTTGATGCCACATTCTTCCTCATACAGCCCAGCATCTCATATGATCTGTTCTGCATACAGATTGAAAAGGTATGGAGACAAAATACATCCCTGACGGACCAATTTCTTGATTTTGAACCATCCAGTGTCTCCCTGCTCTGTTCTAACAACCGCCTCTTGGTCCAAGTATAGGTTTCGCAGTCGCACAATCAAGTATTCTGGGATTCCCATTCTTCTCAGAGTCAGCCACAGCTTGTTGTGATCCACAGAGTCAAAAGCCTTTGCATAGTCAATGAAGCACAGATAGGCATTTTTTTGGTATTCCTTGGGGATGATCTGTTATCTCTGTTTTACTGATGCGGAATATGAAACTCAGAGAAGTTGATGAACATGCTAAGTTGTATAACCATAAAGTCCGCTGTGGTACGGGAAAACGTTTTGGAATTAATGTTTGTTCTACTCATCCATTTAGAGCCATTTCTGTCAATTGGGGTTTGTCTAATTCTTTTGTAACCTGGAGGGTCCCCTGGAGATTGAATCACCAGATGTTCATAATTAGCAGTGACAGGTCTCCCTTCAATCTTTCTTTCTCATCTTTTATGTATTTTTATTTTTTTCCTATAATTATATTTTATTAACTTTCATAAACATTTACAGAGATTTTGGGTTTCCATTCATTCATTGTTGCACTATTCTCTCTACCCTCCTCCCAGTTTGTTCTTGTCCAAATGCCACAGTGCTTGTCAAAGCCAGTTCTGATTAATCTTCTTTGTCAGTGTGTCCTTTGCCATTCCCTATCACTCCTCCCTGAGAGAGACTTCACCCTGAGTCATAAGGAAAAGGGGATGGCGTATTCTCTTAGCTACTTCCTACTGAAAAGGGACGCTGTGGGTTTCAGGGTGAAGATCTTCTCTCACTACTCTAAAGGGCCCCTTTGGCAGTAAGAAACACATAGACTATTATGGAGATTGATTTTGGAATTTAGATGCACTCTTATTGATTGTGCTTGGCCGTACATGTTCATATCCTTGAAGATGTATCATGGGGGTGTTGCAACCTAGAAGACACAAATTTGACTAACAAGTTATAAGTACATGAGTCCAAAAATTATGGAAAAGTAAAAGAAAAGATTCTTTCATTGTTTTACAAACACTCCCCCAGGTCCCCTCCACCATGTAGCCCTCGCTCTAGTCTCCTGTGATGACAGAAATACCTAGTTATATATCTCTTTTAAACGGTTTTCTCCCTCCTCTGTTTCAGTGCATTATACATTATTGAACCCATCTTACTCAGTATCTTCCCAACCCCAAGGACAGTCCCATTCTACAACAGTGGCATCATGTAATATTTGTCCTTTTGTGACTGGGATATTTCACTCAGCATAATGTTCTCCAGAGTCAACCATTTTGAATAATATTTATGTATTTTTAAATACAATACTGAAATACATTTTAATAAAGTGGGAAAATACTAGCTGTATAAGAAATTAAAAAAAATTGAAGGAAAAACAAAACCCAAATGAATATCCTTCAAGAATTTTCTAAAGAAAATATAGGACAATTGAGCTTTGGAAAAAAAATTGAAGAGCATGGAGTTCAAGGACATCAGTGTTGCCATCCATACACCTTGGACAGGATAATTCTCACTTGGCAAACTAAAGTACTTTGCCAATCAGTGAAGCATCAGAAAAATCAAGGTTCTTAAAAAATAAATAAACAACAACTCTAAGAGTCCATTCACCTGGCTGAATATTCCTATTTCATGGGCTGTGTCTCAGAGCATCTTCAATTTAGACCAATATCTTCCTCAGAAAAATGCTCTATATCATCTTTCACATCAAAGGTCTTTCACGTCGAAGGGATAGTATCCAAATATTTTACTTCATATATGGTATAAATACACACATTTCTTTATTGGTATAATTGTCAAAACAGGTGTTTTCAGTTGTCCATAATGATTATTGAATAAAAAGGAAAACCTGTCTTGCTGATCTCTGAGGAAACAGAATGGTCAGACTGGGACACAAAACACTGTTGGATTTAGGCTATACGTTTAGGGTGGTTTTCTAGAAAAGGAAATTCAGTGAGCCTTATATTTCTGTTGTCGTTCTTAGGAGCGATTGAGGCTATTCTGACTCATAGTGACCATGTGCTCGGCAGAATGAAACACAGCTCAGTCTGGCACCATCTTCACAACTGTTGCCACCTTTAACCTCATTGTTGCAGTTATTCTGTAAATTCATCTCTTTGGGGGTCTTCCAATTTATTCCTGGCCCACTACTGTATCAAACATGATGTCCTACTCCAGGGACTGTCCTTCCTGACAACATGCTCAAAATATGTGAGATAAAATCTCCTCATCTTTGCATCAACAGAGCATTCACGCTTTGCTTCTCCAAAATATTTTTTTATCATGAACACAATTCAGTGCTATAGAAGTCCCATTATTCACAGTGTTATCCATCATTTGTTATGATCCACACAATAAAATTCCTTTTCACAGGCAATAAAGCACAGATCAACATCTCTCTAGTATCCTCTGCTTTTTAGGCAAGAGAGAGAGATTTATTTTAAACAAGGGACTTCCACTGTTGGAGAGGTTGAAAAGTGTCAAGTGTGTGGATCAGACATCATCCTTGTGGCTTTTCCTGACTGAGGCAGCTGCAGGGGCTGATGAACTCTAGACTTGCCAATCCAACAGCAACCTGCCAGCTCATGGGCTTTTGGAGGCTCACAGATACCGGGATCAGCATGTTACACAACAGGCCACTGGCTCAAGTCCTACGAACAAAAGGCCAGATGATTCGAGCTGGCTGCAGGACTCCGAGTGAGCATAAAGCTAGAGAGTTTTGCCAGATTGTTCCTATATATATATTTGATACAGGCCCAATCACGAGGAGACTCTTTCAATTGATTTGGTATTTACAGCAGATCTCATCATGAAGGTGATTCCAATAGATTGCGTCTTAGCATCTAGGGTGAGATGAGAGGATGTCATAGATTCCAGACCAGAGAATAAGAACCAAACCACAATGACACATATGTTAACTATTTGGATAGTAGAGATTGTTTTTTCACCCTGCAGAAGGATGAGAAATAGTGAATGTGGAAAATACCATCGAACATTGATCTTTTTCCCTGTAGTTTTAGAGTTGGTGAAGGAGTCATTGCTCTTTTTTTTGTGTGGTTAGAGTTGGTGAAGGATCCAGTGACATGTTGGTAACAACTATGCCTGTAGAAATGGCCCCTACATGGTAGAGTTGTGATGTGTCCTGCTGCCCTTGACTGTTCATCCTCTGGACATCAGGACTGCTGCATTACCTATGTGCAATTGAGAAGCCTTTGTCTGAACTCTGAAATTACTAGCCAATGTTTTGGAGCGTGAAGATATATCTTAGAGGGCCTCTCAACTTTCTTGTTGGTTAAAGTATTCTGGACTGGACTTGAGAAATAAGGGACCATTTACTTAATACAAACTGTAAAACAATTTAACATCAGTGAGGAGAAGTTACTGTGCACAAAAGTTAGATGTAAAAAATAGCTTACTCTACCCCAGGTCACCTTTAAGTAGGTGTTATAAATCTTTAAAAACAAGTTACTTTTCCTCTCTGTAGGAGGCTCGTGAAGATTGCTAAGGTGACTCCCATTTATAAGAGACTGGTGTAAAATATATTGGCATCTATTGTTTTTGGTAATCGGTTCCTTCTCTACAATCTTGAAATTACTTTCCAGGTAGTTCATAAACAGGTTTACAGTTATTTTATGGTTTGCTGTTTAATAGTGCCTCCCCCATCAGAATTTTGCCCAAGATATTTTCCGTTACCAACAGGGCTTAATTTATTGGCTCCATTAGACACACGGGTACAGAGTTAGAGGGAGCATTGGAGTGGGTGTTTTACTGTGCAAAGCAGCTATGTTAAACAAAATCGACTGGATTTTAAGCTCATGTCTGATACTTTCTATCTGGAAAGAGTCAATTTTGTATTTTTTAGAGAAAGACTTAAAGCACTCTATAAATGTTTGCTTATAGGGAATTTATTTAAAATTTTTTTTGGTGTGCCAATAACACAATGGAGCAGATGCTATGTTGCTATTCTTAGTGTTTGTTCTTCTATGAATGAATGAATGCACTAAGTGTTGTTCTTGTTTGAATGAATGAATGACCTCAAGATCATTGTTATCTGTGGAAGAAAGAACTATAAGCAAATAATTATAGAAGCAAATAGATGAAGGTTAATATGAGATGGCTAAAAACATAGTTGTTTTAGATAAGAAGAAATGAAAAATTAATTCCATCTGGAAATAATGATAATTCATGGACAAAATGGTCTCATGTCCATGCAAAGTACATAACCAACTGCAACTGAATGCAAATCTCATTGCGTTTGTGGTTGATCTTGCTAAAACTTGGCTTCATTAGACCATTATCTTTAATTTGATAAAATTAACACCAGCAACCCCTATGTAAGCTGTGTCTTCCTCAGGGGATATGTTAGCCTATCATCAAGAGGATGGCTAGTTTTGCCTCTAAATTTATCAGGTTCAGGAGAAGAAATTGGGGGAACCTCAACACCAAGAAAGGAGAAAAGCAGAGAAAGCAGCATGTGTCCTTCTGGGCCAGAGGTTCCTGCAACAGAGGTGTCTGGCTGTAGATGGGATAGTTGCCTGCATTAATTGAAGGATTGTATTTTGCTGTTAACTGAGAAGTTGTTTGAATGGAGAGATTGTGTCTTGTTGTTAACCTATCTTGGGGTTGCTGTTGAACCTGGACTTTCATGGTGCAATACTCTGCCTTACTCACACACCGCCCCCCTGCAAACTTGTTTCTCTACAAAATAATTTTTATTAGACCCCACAAAGGGCTCTAATGTGTCAGGAACTCTGAAGATAGTACAGGATAGGACAAGGTTCAGCTCTGTTGTTCACAGGATCACTCTGGGTCACACTTGACTCAACGGCACCTAACAACAACCATAACATGACTCTGCTGAGACACCAGCACCAAAGGAAACATTCAGTATCAGAGGCTGTCCCTTGTTACTTCCTAACATCATGAAAGGACAAAAGTTGAAAACTTCAGAAGTCATCACAAAGCTCCTCAGTCTTGACTTGGACATCAATCACCTGAGCTGTCCAGGATGCTCAAAGGCAGAAGAATGTGAATTTAAAAGATAGAGAAAACTGACAGCGCCAAAAAAGAGTAAAATAATAAATAGACTCATCAGTGACCTACGTCATGTAGATGAAACAACCTTGCTTGCTGAAATTAAGGTGGACCTGAAGTTCTTACTGAAGGAGGCCAAGGACTGTAGTCTTCAATATGGACTGAAGCTCAAACTCAAGAAGACAAAGATTCTCGCCACTGGCCCAGTTGGCAGCACCATGATGGATGGAGAAGAGATTGAGGTTGTTAACAGTGAATGCTTGCTTGGCTCCACAATCAACAGTCTTGGCACCAGCAGTCAGGAAATCAAAAGATGAATTGCATTAGATAAATCTGCTGTCAGGGATCATCCCAGAGTACTGAGAAACAACGATGATGGTCTAAAGACTAAAGTGTGCCTGATCCAGTCCGTAGTCTTTTTAATTGTATGCTATGCATCAGAGAGATAAATAATGACTAAGGATGATAGAAGAAGAATTAATACCTTTGAGTTGTGGTTCTGGAGAAGAGTCTTGAACATAACATGGACTGCTAGGAAAATAAATAGGACTGTATTGGAGAGGGTGAAACCAGTTTCTCCTTGGAGGCTAGGATTTTGAAGCTCCATCTCACATACTCTAAGAATGTGGCCAGGAGGGACTGATCCTTGGAGAAGTACATCATGCTCAGTAGGGAGGAGAGATAGTGCAGGAGATGAAGATCCCAGAGGAGATGGATTGACCGTGACTAGGACAATAAGGGTAGGTGTATTGGAGTCAGTGAGGCTAGCTCAGGACAGGGCTGGCTTCAGAGCTATTGTACATAGGGTCACTATAAGTTGCAGGCAACTTTATGGCACATAACAATAACAACAACAACAATGAGAACTAGAAGCATAAAACTAGAAAAAAAAGAAATTAAAAATATATTTCCATAACCCCATTTTACAAAGTCTTCTGGAGTGCCCCAAATGAAGAACAGTGATAGAACATAGAATAGACTTTTTAAAAATTCATATGAATAAAAGTTACGTGATAACAGTAGCAATACTATTTGAATCAATGTTAAGTGGCATAAAGCAGGATTCCAAAACTGTTTATGAAAAACAAAGATAACTATTTTGTACTATATAAACATTAAACATTGTATGTAATAATACTAGAGATATGCATAAAATAATTAACAGTTACTTTAGAAAAAAGAGACATCTTATTTTTTTTAAATATTATAATATTTGAATTTTGAAATATAAATTTTCATGTAATTGAAAATGAAGTTGATATTGGAGAAAGAAAGCTTTGTAAGGAGACAGATCCCACTTAAGAATGTACCTAGATGCCACAACAAGATAAAGGTAAACAACCCAATTGCAAAATAGGCACAGGATATGAATAGACACTTCCCCAAAGAAGACATTCAGATGATGAACAAACACATGTAGAAATGTTCAAAATCCCTAGCTCTGAGAGAGATGCAAATCAAAACAACTATGAGATAATGTCTCACCCCAGTAAGATTAACAAAATCTAACAGAACAGCAAGTGTAAAATAGTGCAACCACTATGGAAGGCTGTATGGCATTTTCTCAAAAAGTTGCAAATAGAAATACCATTTGATCCAGCAATTCCACTACTTGGAATATACCCTAAAGAAATCATAACCATCAACCAGATATATGAACACCCATGTTTATTGCTGCTTTGTTCACAATAGCAAAGAGTTGGAAACAATCCAAGTGCCCAAAAAGAAATGAATGGATAGAGAAACTGGTATATTCACACAATGGAATATTATGCAGCACTGAAGAAAACCCTCATAAAATACTATACAAAATGAGTCACCCTGAAGGACATTATGCTGAGTAAAATATCTCAGTCACAAAAAAGATAAATACTGTATAATGCCACTGTTATAAAACAGGACTGACAGAGGAGTTGGGGGAAACTAAGAAAAGAAGGGATAAACAGTATACATGGCATTAAAACAGATGAGGGAGAGAACTGTATAGAAGGAATATATGATTAGGTATTATCGGTGTGACAAGAGTCCAGAATAAGATTTGCATAGTAAAGTGGTTGGGGATGGGGGGGCATATAACAATGAAAGAACTTTTTTTCCAAAGAAAAAAAATTGATGGGGTGGATAGGGGGCGGGGAGGAAAATGTGCAACAATGAAGGAATGAAAATCCAAGTTCTTTATAAACTTACAATAAAATCTCAAATTTAAAAAAAAAGAATGTACTGAGAAGCATGGGACAATTATATTATGTACTTTGTGTATATGACTGTGTATGTACACAGTCAACACTCTTGGTACCAGCAGTCAGGAAATCAAAAAGTGTATCGCGATGGGAAAGTCTGCTGTTAGGGACCTCTCAAAGGTACTCAGGAGCAACAGTGTCTCTCTGGAGACTAAGGTGCGCCTGATACAGGCCATGGTATTTGCAATCACTTGTTATGCATCAGAGTTGGACAATGACTAGGGACGACAGAAGGAGAGTGGATGCTTTTGAGCTGTGGTGCTGGAGAAGGGTACTGAATGTACCATGGACTGCCAGGAAAACAAACAGATTCATCTTGGAGAGGATTAAACCAAGCTACTCCTTGGAGGCAAGGATTCTGGGGCTTCGTCTGACATACTTTGGACATGTTGCCAGGAGGGACGGGTCCTTGGAGAGGGACATCATGCTTGGGAGGGTGGAGGGACAGCGCAGGAGGGGAAGACCCTCTATGAGATGGATTGATTTGGTGACTGGGGTAATCGGGATGGGTGTGTCAGAGGCGGTGCGGTTGGCGCAGGATAGAGCAGGGTTTAGGGCTGTTGTGCATAGGGTCGCTATGAGTCGGAAACGACTCGACGGCACATAACAACAACAACAACAACACTTTGTCATAGCTTTTGGAGAAATATTTCACTCCTATTCATGGTGAGTCGTTTGTTTCCTTTTGATCTGTAGTTAGAATTTAGAATTGTCTTCTAAAAGTTAGAGCTGGTCCATGTGTGCACACTTCAGCTTTGGGTCCATATCTTAATGGAGGGAATATGAGAGGAGCAGATAGAGTTGATGGCTCCTGGAGACACCATGTAGTCAAGGCTCTTGGGAGCTCACATGCTGAGGATAGGCTAGTATGAGCTTCAGGGAAGACACTGGAACTAAACTCTTCTATCAAGACTATTGAATGGCATTGAAGATATCTGGAGACGCACATTTACCAAAAGGTGGTATATTGGAAGAGCCAGCCTAGGTTTTTATGATGGTGATACCAAACTCCATTCTCTAAGATTCACTGCCATTAAGTCAGAACTGATTCATAGCTGCCCCTCTGGCAGGATTTTGGAGGCTGTAAACTACACAAAAGAAACTGCTCATTTTTCTCCCAAGGAGCTGCTGGTGGACTCAAACCACTCGAGTTGCCAGTTGCCACCTTCGGTTAGGAGCCTGGCTTCCTACTGGTTATGCCTCCAAACCTCAAAGTCAAGTAGCAGCAACATATCGTACACCTCTGTCCAGAATGGGTCTAGCTTGATGGCTCTAATGTGAACAGAGTGACCATTATGATCCCCAGCTGACCATTATGATTGCCCTTTCCCTCCGAGACTACAGCCTTCCTTTCTGTTCAGTCCTTCTCAGTCAAGTGTTCCTGACCACTCTCTTCACATTGGCTTTCTGTCTGCTGTTTGCTCTTAAGATAAGATGCTTTGGGGTGTCTCGGGGTGTCTCTGAGGTTCTCTGCTCTCGCTTTCTTCCCTAGAGGAGATTTTGGAGTGCATGTCAGCACAGTTTTATTTCTGAAGCAACTGGCATCTCAAATCCTGCCCGAAGTCACCTTAACCCAATTTAAAGCTTTCTTGTCCTCACAGCTTTTATAGCTCAGCAGCATATGTCTTGCCTAGCCATCAGATCTAACAAGAGCAGACAGTCTTGTCTCTCTGATGGTGCCTGTGTAATCATCCCGCATCTACGTGTCATCCAACACGGAACCCTTTGTCAGGTTGGGAAAGTGAAATTCATGAGCTGAAAAACAGAGGCCACCCTCAGTGGAGTTGCCGTCATGGTGGAGTTTACGCCTCCTGTAGAAAGGTGCTATACACAGCAGCCTTGCTGGCCGGCAGAACAACACAGGATGTGTTGTCGACTCTCTCGACTCTCTCGGAGGTGATGCCCACGCCCCCTGGCCCAGCTGGCCTGGCAATGGGGTCTGCACCACCCATTAGCACATTTCCTGGGCTGCTTCACATCGCCCCTTGGCTGAACTCTGCAAACACTGTTCTGCTGCTGTTGCTGTGGGCTCAGGAGTGTCCTGTCAGCACATTGTGTTGGTGTTCTACCGGCTTCCTTTTGTTCAGTTTCCACAGTGCAACCTTGATAACTGAAAAATTAAGAATAAGCTAAATAAATAATGAGAAAGAAATTGCAAGCTGGGTTTCCACAGCACAGCATAATTGCTATTAAAGCATTGTTGTTGTTATGGGCCATCGAGTTGCCTATGACTCATAATAGCCCTATGTACAACAGCCCTAAACCCTGCTCTATCCCTTACCAATCTTATTGTCTCCGACACACCTATCCCCAATTCTCCAGTGACTGAATTAATCCACCTCATCGAGGGTCTTCCTCTCCTGTGCTGTCCCTCCACCCTCACAAGCATGACACCCTTCTCCAAGGACTGATGCGCCCTTGCAACATGCCCAAAGTATGTTACACCGAGCTTTAGAATTTTTACCTCCAAGGAGCAGCCTGGCTTCACCCTCTCCAGGACAAACCCGTTTGTTCTCCTAGCACTCCGTTCAACAATCTTCTCCAGCATCACAGCTCAAAGGCATCAATTCTCCTTCTATCATCCCTAGATTGTCATTGTCCAGCTTTCTGATGCATAGCAAGTAATTGCAAAGACCATGGCTTGAATCAGGCGCGCCTTAGTCTCCAGACTGACATCGTTGCGCTTTAGTACTTTGGTGAGTTCTCTGACATCTGACTTTGCCAATGCAAGATTTTTCAAGCGTTTCACAGGTACTGTGTGGGTGTCTTGCATCATCTTTTGCCATGAAATAGCTAACTCTGAATTTAGATACAGCAAAAATGGAAGCACCTGAACTCTGTGTTCTAATGTATCTTCCAGAAGAATAAAACAAGACAAATAAAGGGGAAAACCTAAAACTGTTGCTATCAGTTTGTCCACATTTCCTCACAGGCTTAATGTATGTTAATTAGAACTCTGCTGGCAATTAAGACATGTCAAGATTAAGTTCAGTGTGTAACACATAATAGACTTTTAATAAATGTTGGCATGATAATAACTGAGAGGACAAGAAGCCCTGGTGCTATTGTTGTTTATGTGTTGTGGTTCGAATCTCCCAGGTGCACCTCAGGAGAAAGAAGGGCACTCTTCTCCTGCAAAGATTTACAAGCTCAACAACCCGAGTGAAGGACTGATAGGGGTTAGTCTCAACTTGATGGCTGTGGATTTGGTTTGGTTTGGGTACAGTGCTATGAGCTAAGCGTTTTATTACATGCATTTCTTCCTTTAGTGCTCATAAAGATTCTGAAAACCATTATCCCCACTTTACAGATGACAAGACTGAAGCTCAGAGAGGCCACGTGCCTGCGATTTACACAGAAAGTCAGTGCAAGGGTCTGGTGGTCTAAAAGCAGATCTGCCATATATCAGTTGGTATTCTTTAGGAAAGTCGAATGACTATGAGTAGCATGGAATAAGGAATTTGTTTTAGGGATTTAGGCCTTTAAAGTGTGAATTCTTTTATAGTCTAAAGAAATCTGTGAGCTTTGAATTTCTAGTGGTGGATTGATGCCACTGTTGGGCTACAAAAGGAGATAGTAGGTCACAAGAGGTATATTTATGAGACCTTGGGTTCCAGTCAATGAGTGCTTGAGATCAGCAATCATCATGGAATCGGGAGGAAGATTGGTTTCTCTCTCTCTTTGGGATTTCTTGTTTCTCTTTCTCTCTGAGTATCTGCTTTGTCTTTTCTTTCTGAAGACTTTGTCTTTTCTTTCTTTCTCTTTTTTGTTTTCCTTTTTTGAACACAGAGTGAGAGATGGACACCTTTATTGCTGCCAAATGTACAGGTCTTGTCTAGGAGCAAGGCTGAGCTGCCAGGTGTCTCAGAAGCTGGTTAAAACAAAGAGCTAAAATGAGAAAAACAGGCGTGCCTTTGATCACTTACCGTCATAAAACAAGGAAGAGAAATCCCGAGGAGGTGGCACGGGTTCCCCTGTTTAATTTATCCCTTGAGGTGAATCAGCACAGCATAGACGAGAGGGTCAGTCTGTGAAGAGGGAACGCCCAAATGAAAGGTTCCTGCAATTTTATGGACCTGCAGTTTGTTGAGGGGGTTAAGGGCAAAGGGCTGATGGTGGAGAAATACTGAGTTCTGGGTCAGTGTGGAGAATACTGTCTCCTAATTCCTCCCTCTTTTATATGAAGGCCCAATAAAGAGGCCTACCTGTGGTGGTGCCCAGGCTAGGAATGCAGAGGCTGGTCAGGGAGACTACGAGGGGAGGCTGAGCTATGGTATCCTCCCTTCAGAGACTGTAATTCAGTGGCTGTTCACTAAGTCTGGTGGGGGAAGTCACCTTCCCTCTGAGACCTGCCAGATTAAGCTTTAGCAATTGCCTGTGGTCAAGCCTGGAAAAGCACATAAAGGTTTTCAGTCAGGAGCTACAATCCTTACGTATGACCAAGAGGGAATGATCTGGCTCTGCAAATCCTAATTTCAAGTTCTAGCGATAGTGACACAGACGCTCCTTGGTTCTACGTGGCAGTCATTTTCTGTCAGCTGTGACCAGGAAGAGGTAGAATCAAGACCAAGAAGGTCTTGGGTGGGCGGCCACCTCCGTAAGTAGAATGGCCACTATCCAAAGGGTATCTTGTGGGAACTGAGAACCACAGTGAAAAGAACAGTGTACCTGTCCAGTATTCTGGGTCAAGGTGGCATTGATGGAGGTGGAATGAGGTCATCAGATTTTAGATATTTCTTTTTTTTCCCCTTCCCCCCACCCCCCACCCCGAGTACACTTCTCTATGCAACCTTAATTCTGGATAGATTTTAGATATTTCTAAAGGTTGATTTGAGAGGCTTTGCTGTGTGCTTTTGGGGCAGAGAACCTCCTGAAAGTGGCTAATGAGGCTAAAATATGACTTCTTAAATTGGTAGTTTAATTTCCAGTCGAGGGTGAAAATGACCTTGGTAGGGTTGTATCCTATTTGGCCTTTCAGGCTTTTGATACAGTTGGTTCTTTGCTCTAGAGATGCAACTCCACTCTCATTGCCACATTTCAAGGCAAAGAAAATGGAAAACTAAAGATTTTTAACTGATAACTAAGTCTTCTCTTTTAACTGAATTATAATTTTGATCATAATTCTACATGCAAATATATAGGTCCATTTGAAGTTAATTTAGAGAAATGGGTTTAAGAAACGCAGGACTCTACTGGCCAGATTGGGTTAATCTTCCACGTTTTAAGTGATTTGGGATTAAATGAAGTTCTTCTCATGATATCTTAAAATAACACCTTCTCTAGAAAAAAAAGAACATCGATGGAAGTTGACACTCTTTTGGTTCGGATTCTGCAGATGTCTCCAGTTTGAACATACGGAGATTGTACTTACCACCTGCTCTGAGATTCTTGCAAACACTGGGGATTTGAGACCAAATGTCAGCCTTGAGTTTGATATTTATTGGCTTTGGTAACTCTTTCTCATAACCTTCTCTCAACCTTAAAATAGTTTGAGATGATTATATTTGTCTCGATTTTAGTAAAAATGCCACTGTGTCTGGTAGAGACTGGGCGTTGAATATCTCTGGTGGCTTTTTTCCAGTTAAGAATATTGTGCTTTTCTTTGTCAACTTTGGACTTTCTAAGTCACTAATGTGTCTTCTTAATGTTGCCCAATAAATGCTTTTTGTATCTTCTTTTCATTTTTATCATCTAATCACTTTTGTGTGAGTTTCTGCTCATTTATAAAGAGAAAAAGAGTAAAAGATTCTCCTTAGGCTCTAACACATTTAACTTTTAGTACTGAAACACTTTTATGCTGTTCTTATTTTATTGTACCTATTAATATTTATGTATACTTAAATCCCCTTATAATATTTTTCCAAGAGACCAAGCTTTAATATTATAGGAAGAACAATGTGAAATATATAATACAGTAGATGTTGAGGCAATTTACAATGGTTAGCCTGCAGGTAAGACACTTAGCATAATACATCAGGAAAAAATATCTCATTTCCACTGACTTGAAATGGCCACTATAACTAAGTGGGAGTTTTAAAAAAAAAAAAAGGTTATGAGCTTTAAAGGGAAGGGCAGAATAAAATTAATAGAATCACAGACTGAAATGGAATACATTGATGTGGATATTTATGGAGTTCACTAAAATGTTAAAAATCTTTATATCTGATACTTGTGTCTGATCAAAGGGATATATTTAGCTATATTCCAATGAATTGATTTTTTTATTTCTCTTTCACAAGTGTTGAACATGAACCATAAGCATATGAAGTTGTGTTTTCAAGGTCATTTAGCAGTCAGCAGCAAAAGGAAAAAGAAAACAGTCAATTCCAATCTTTAGCTCTGCAGTTTCATTTTCATAACACTATAGGCAAATCAGGAGCCCTCGTGGCATAGTGGTTAAAGAATGCAGCTGTTGGGCGAAAGGTGTGTGGTTCAAATCCAGTAATTGCTCTGTGGGGAAATGATGCATCAGTCTGCTTCTGCAAAGATTTATAGCTATGGAAACTTGATGGGCAGTTCTCCCTCTTACAGGGTCACTGTAATTTAACAGCAGTAGGGCTGAGATAAGTAAATGACTCTTCTGTGCGTGGCCCAGTCAAAACTCAAGCTCAGATTCATGACTGTCAAGTGGGAGCTGACCCCTGGCTTGCCCCCCAGTAAGGTTTCTGAGACTGTAAAGCACACGGGGGATTGTCCATCTTTCTCCAGCAGAGAGGCTGATGGCTTTCACCCACCAGAGAGGCCCCACATTTGGGTCAGCAGCACATCTTCCTACAGACTATGCCTCCCTAACTGACTGATAAATCTAATGATCAGTTTCCTCATAGCTAAAACAGAGTAACTAAATTTATCTATGACATGCAAAAGCTTTTATAAGTTATGATTTTAGTGTATTTTGGGGCTGGATTAGGTGATGGCTGAACAACAGGATGATCAGTGTTAATTACACTTGTCTGTGCAGGTCAAGATTGCTTAAATGTCACATGTTTTGTTACATGTATTTTTAGCTCACTACAAAAATTGAAGGTCTTGGGTTTCATGCTGATGCTTACAAAGTTTAATGAAAATGCAAATCAGAGTCATTTAGGGGTTTATAGTTCAGTTTCTAGAGTTCCCTTGCCATATTTCAAGATACAGTGCAGAGCAAGAGAAGGTATGGCCACTTGGAGTTGGTCAATTTGTACTTGTAAAAAAATATACTTAAAGTATATTATAAAGTTAAAACTCAAGAGAGAAGAGGCTGTGAAAGAAATGAATGTTGGCAAAAATGGAGTGATACATGACTGATGACTTATAGACTAGAGAAGCTGTGGTATATTCACACAATGGAATACTATGCTGCATTGAAAAACAAGGCACTCATGCAATATTATTAAAAATGGGTGACCCTGGAGGACATTATGCTGAATGAGGTATCTCAGTCACAGAAAGACAAATACTACATAGTGCCACTGTTGTAAAACAGGACTGACATCGGGGTTGGGGGGAGACTGAGAAAGATGGGATAAATAATGTATACTGCATTGAAACAGATGAGAGAGTGAACTGTTTAAAAGGCATATGTGATTAGGTATTATTGTCATAACAGGAGTCCAGAATGAAGGCTGCATAGTGGAGTGGACTTGAGGGGAGGGATTATATAACATCTAAAGAATTCTTCTTTTACTTTTCAAAGAGAAGAGTGTTTTTTTGGGGGGGGGGGCTGGCAGGGAGAAAAGTGCCACAATGAATGAATGGAAAGCCAAAGTCTCTGTAAATTTTCATTAAAATTAATAATAACAATAATAAAAAAAAGCCAACCCCATAGGCTAGGAGTCTTGCTTTTCGCAATGAGAATCAGGGGTGACATTTCTCCATTGCTTTTAATGTCTGTAACCTGCTCCCAGTTTTGCTCCCATCCTGCACATTATTCTTCACCAAGTCCTCACCCCATCCCAGTGAGGTTGTGAGCTCATTCGTCAATGTGAGGCGTCTTCATCTCTCGTTGCCAGCATATGGTCCACGGTGAATAACCCTTCCATTATTTGCACAGCTGTTGAGTAATATTACGTTAAAACATTACATGCACAATTATGTTCAATTAGATCAAATGAATCTATTTCACCTAATGCTTATTCCCCAGGGTTTGTGCATCTTTAGTTACAAGAAGTTTAGTACAGAGGAGCAGATGGTACACCACAGTGTTTGTCGGCTAATAAATTTAAATGTCATGGTATGCTACAGTTTCAGCATATATATCTATACATTTCAGTCACATGCCTGAGCTTACTTTTGAGGCAGAGGAGCCTCTGTACTGAGTTTGAGGTGGCTACGTCTGTTTTTGGTGGGAGAGTGTGACTTCTGGGCTGGAGGGCGAGTGGCATTCAAGCTATAACATTTTCCCTTTCTTACTTTGGGCTGTCCATCTTCCCTAAGGACACCGCCTGTCAGAAGCACTTCTGTGACATTTCTTCCTGTCCTTTCTGCAATATTATTTTCCTGCTCCCTGTGCTTGCCAGGTGATAGTGACACAGCTGTCACATGTCTCCCTCAGCCCTCTTTCCCTGCTCTGGCTGGCTTGGCTCCGAGCTGCCCTACTTGTAATGATGGCAGCAAACCCATTCAGCTTGCCCTTTTGGAAATCCTCTTCTCCTTCTGTTGATTCAGGCTTTCGTTCAGGGAGATGGGTATTTGTATTCAACGTACTGTGGGATGCGTGGAGCTGGTTCCTCTCTCACAAAAGACAGGACCTCCCTTCTTCTGCCAGCTCTCCGGGATTAGAAGTGTTCCTTACTTCCAGCCTGCCTTGCTGAGCACTTCATCCTGTTTGCTTTTAATGTCTCTTCTGAAGCTGCCTGGCCAATGGGACTCAGAATTTATTTCTTGGAGATCCAGGGTCCCCCGTTTACCTGAAATCTGAAAATTCCCCTGGGAGCAGTGTGCCGGTGAAACCATGCCCATTCCTGCCTTCAGATTTAGAAAAATGCCTGTTCATGTTTAATCACACGGGTTCCAAGGTTTGCAAGATCACGTCGCCTTTGAAATGCACAAGAAGATTCCAGAGAAACTCAGGTTTGAACTGTGATCCATAATAACATTACTTGCAGGCCCCCACCCAAGCTGTGGCAGGCAGTCTGCTTATCTTCAAAGTCTATCTCTGTCCTCCTTCTTCCCTGAGGCCCTCTATGAGGGTCCTCCACTGAGCTTGACTGAGAGGATCACTTCATCTGAAGCTCACTCCAGCCCTCTGTTTCTTTCAGCTTCATCACTTGTTCTGGTTTGTAGGTGAATAGCTGTGTTTTGCTGACAGGAGGCCTGCCTTCTGGGATAATGAAAAGCTCAAACCTTGGAGACACAGGCCTGAGCTAGAGGCCTAGTCCCATCACATGCTATCTAACCTGGATCAAGGTTACCGTCTTTCTCGGTCTCTTTACTTATTTGTAAAATAGAGATAATAAATACTGCTTCAGAGAACAGGGGAAATAAAATAAGATCAAACATTTAAATCACTTACTTTGATGTCAAGCATAAATACTCGGTGAGTTATTGTTGTGTGCTGTGGAGTGAAATCCAACTCCTAGGGCCCCTATGATCAGTAGATCTGAACCCTGTCCTATCTTGTGCTATCCTCATCGTCTCTGACCAAGTCAAACCCATTGCTGCTGTCACTGTGTGCAGTAGCTCTTATCTGTCAAAGGGACGCTAGAGATGGACTCGGTGGGGCGGTCACTGCTTAGTCAGAGCCTTTGCCTCTCTTACAATTTGAACCGAACAGAAGCTTCTCAGAAGGATGGGCAATCTCTTCCCATGTGATTTACAGTTTCATCTCAAGGACAATGAGTGAGTAATTGATTGTTACTATGTGGTGGTTGTTCTGTACCATCGGGTTAGAACCAACTCAGGGCTGACCCTCCTGCAGGTTGTCAGAGTAGTAAGAAGACATAGGAGGAGATGGCCCGTCTTTCTCCCATGGAGCAGCTGGTGGATTCTAACTGTGTGCCTTGTGGATGGCAGTACAACCTCTTACCGCAAAGCCACAAGAGCTCTCTGGTTATTATTATGAAATGGAGTGAATTGGAGATCAGAATCCCTTCATTCACTGGATCAGTATGCTATGTGAGTAGAGACTTCGGGTAGCATCGTCAATCTTCTGTAATGCTGTTGTCCAAGAAGCTGTGTCTTTTTCATAGTTTGAATCCACCAGTTGCTCCATGGGAGAAGGATGGACAGTCTCCTCCCATTAGGATTGATGGCTTCGAAAGCCTGGTGGAGACTTATAGCAGTGAGTATAAGGGATTGTTGAAGCTAATAGTAACAGCTCACATTTACCAAGCACTTAAGCAAACCTACTTGCCTTGAGTCTGACTCTTAGCGATCCTGTGTATGTCACAGTAGATCTGCACTATCAGTGTGTATAAATGTGTATCAGTGGCTAGTATTTTCAGAATTAGATCACCAGATCTTTTATTACGACATGCCTTTGAGTGGACTTGAACCACCATTTGTACCGTTTTGAGACTCTGCCTGCCACACAGTAGGGAATGAGGTGGTAACACTGTTCCTTCCTCTCCCTCTTTCTCCACCCCTCACCCCATTCCTTCTTCCTTTACTCCCCTACTTCCTTTCCTCTACTAGAATTGGCATCCAAGTATCTGAAATTCCTCAATTAACATTGCAATTTCCTAGACCTTACATGTGAAAATTCCACAGACTTGCCTTCAGAGAGGTTGACATCCTCCTATAAACAAGAGAGCAACACTTCATTGCTCAGAAAAGGCAAAGCTTTGATTGTGACCTTGAACATTTGTCTAATGAATAGTCATTATTGTGAGTTAGCTTCCTGGTTGATTGTAGTGATTGATGAAGTGGGGGAATTGCCTTCCTTAGTTATTCTTTATTTCTATCGTCTTTTTTTCATTTCAAAATTCTAGTACATGCATTTGTGTGAGTTTTACCTCTGGACATCCTCTTTGGTCAAATCCTACTGAAGAAGATGAGACATTATATTTTTTTTTAACTAAGCTGAAAAGAAAAATTAAATATAAGCCATTAGAGTTTGTGTGTGAGAGAGAGAGAGGGAGAGAGAGAGAGAGAGAGTGTGTGTGTGTGTGTGTGTGTGTGTGTGTGTGTGTGTGTGTGTCTGCCCGTTCATATAATCAGCTGACGTAGCTGAAGTCCAGAGCCTTGATAACTGGGGCCTATGTTGCCAGGAAGATGGATCCATTGAGAAGTATACCTTCCCATTTGCCTTGTTGTTGATACTGCCCATACATGCACTTATGAGTGTACAGACCCACCATTGCCGTCAGGTCAAGTCTGGTTCCGAGTGAGCTTTTATTGGGTTTCCTAGGCTATAAGTCTCAATGGGAGGAGACTGCCCATATTTCTCCTGTGAATCAGCTGGTAGAGCTGAACTGCCAGCCTTTTAGTTAACAGCCCAACACGATTCCTTATTGTTAGTGTCAGGTAGGATATAATGAAAGAAAATCTGCACTCTGATGTCCTTGATGTTTTCAGCAAGTATTCTTGAAGTTTTTTCCTGAACTTCTCATGTCTGGCGAATATCACTATTCACTTGCTGCTTCAGCTGTGCGTGAACCTACATTATTAAAAGGAAACCTTGTCTTCAAACTCTGACCAGTTTTACTGAGGGAAGGCAACTGAATTCTTTTTCCTGCCTGCAGGCTTGAGATAGTATCAACTTTTGTTGCTTCTTTTACTTTATCCTTTTATGGCGATTTTGAAGAGTCCCACTATTATCTTTATGGATAGTAAAACTGTGAAATAACAGTGATAGGGGAGGCAGTAATTAGCACTTGGAGAAGCTAGAAACTCAAGAAAGAGAGCTGTGGGAGGTTGGATTCCAGTAAGATGATGAGGTGGACAGGGCACTGGGAAAAGGAAGCGCAGCCTTGACCAAGAGAAAGGGAACCTCGTATTGCTAGAGGTAGGTAATGGAGGTATGAAAAAGACCCCAGACTGAGACAAGGGTCTTGTCTGCAACAGTGTGGTGGAAAAATCACTACTGCCTTCTGAATGCCGTGTTTGCAATAGTGGTTCTGGGAGGGGTATTGAAAGGATCCATGAAGAATAAGTCCAGGTAGTATTGTTTGGCATCAGTTAGGGTAGAGAGGAGGATAAAAGAACTCTGCATTGGCATAGAGTTTGGATTGTTAAATTTAAACCTTTGGTGACTATTTCTGAGAATGAAATGCTTTTCCTCATTCCTCTGTCTTAATCTGAGTTCACATATATGCATCCCCCATCTTTATACTTAAAATTTTCCATGCAGCTTGCTTGGTTCCACAATCAACACTCATGGCACCAGCAATCAGGAAACCAAAAGACTAATTGCACTGCGAAAATCTGCTGTCAGGGACCTTTCCAGAGAACTGAGAAGCAACAATGTCAGTCTAGAGACTCAGATGCTCCTGATCCAGGTCATGTCTTTGCAATTACTTTCAATGCATCTGAGAACTGGACAATGACTAAGGATGACAGAAGAATTAATAGCTTTGAGTTGTGGTGATGGACAAGAGTCTTGAACATAACACAGACCGCCAAGGAAGCAAATAGTTCTGTCCTAGAGAGGTTGAAACCAAGATTTTCCTTGGCAGTTAGGGTTTTGAAATTCCACCACAAATACTTTAAGCACATAGCTGGGAGGGACCGGTCCTTGGAGAAGAAGGACATTATTCTTGGAAGGGTGTAGGAGAGGAAGACCTTGGATGAAATGGATTGATACAGTAACCGGGACAGTGAGGGTTGTTGTGTCAGAGTCAGTGAGACTGGCTCAGGACAGGACAGGCTTCTGGTACATAGGGTCACTATGAGTTGCAGGAGACTCAGCAGCACATAAGAACAACAATTATAGCAAGGGATAAGATTATCACTTATTTGCAAAGGATAGGACAAAATATTTCAAGAAATATAAAACGTTTATACTTTACTGGAGGGATTTATCCCCTAGAAATTGCTCTTAAAGAAATAATCCTATAAAAGGACAAAATGTTTTTCACCATGATATTCATTGCAGTATTGTCTGCTCTGGAGAAAATCTGAAAATTGCCCAAAAGTCCAATATGAGCAAAAGCATGACATAAGCTCATCAAGTCAATGAACTGTTCTGAAACTATTAGGAATTATAATTGAAGACTTTGTAGTAATAGTGAGAAAGGTTTGTAATATAAGGTGAAAAAGAAATAATATTGTATAGAAGCTACATCCAACTACATAACATTTGTTTTCACATAGAGGCAAGAATAAGAAAAATGAAAACAAGAAATTTGGGAGAGTGACAGAACGTACTTGGTTTGATATTCTTGTCTGTAGTGACTATACAACTTCAGAGGGTTTTTGACAATATTAAGAATGGATGATTGGAGTGAATGATGTGGCTATTTTTTAAAATCTGTTTTAATTATGCTAAGTATACAAGTAATTAAATATCTGTACAGTCTTCACAGATATGGTGCAATGACTGTACTTGTATTCATCATGTTATGTTGTTCAGCTTTAACCACAAACTCTTTGAGAATGTTTTTAATCACCCTTTGTAGAAACTACATATCACATATGTGCTGGGCTATTCTTATTTCTTGATTGTTGTTGTTGTTATGTGCTGTGGGGTTGCCTGTGACTGACTCATAGTGACCATATGTACAACAGCCTTAAACCCTGCTCTGTCATGTGCCAATCCCACTGTTTCCAACACACCTACCCCGATTACCCAAGTCACTGAGTCAATCCACCTCATAGAGGGCCTCCTCCTCCTGCGCTGTCTCTTCACCCACCCAAGCATGACATATCTCTCCAAGGACCAGTCCCTACTTGGAACATGTCCAAAGTATGTCAGACGAAGCCTCAGAATCCTTGCCTCTAAGGAGCAGCCCAGTTTAACCCTCTCCAGGATGAATCTGTTTGTTTTCTTGGCAGTCCATGGTACTCTCAATACTCTTCTTCAGCACCACAGCTCAAAGACATCAACTCTCCTTCTATCCTCCCTCGTCGTTGTTCAACTCTGTGACGCATAGCAAGTGATTGAAAAGACTATGACCTGTATCAGGTGCACGTTAGTCACCAGAGTGATACCATTGCTCTTCAGTATGTTGGAGAGGTCCCTAGCAGCAGACTTCCCCATCGCAATACAACTTTATATTTGCTAGCTGCTGGTTCCAGGAGTGTTGACTGTGGAACCAAGGAAACTGAAGCTGTGAACAATCTCAATCTCTTCACCATCCATCCTGACCCTGCCAATTAGTCCAGTAGTGAGAATCTTAGTCTTCTTGACATTGAGCATTAATGCATATTGAAGGCTGCAGTCCTTGACTTTCTGCAGCAAGTGCTTCAAGTCCTCCTCGATTTCAGCAAGCAGGGTTAATTGAGGTTTTGTTTATTCTCTTCAGTATGCACCAACAACCAGAGCCAAAGAAGAAGAAATAGATGATTTCTACCAACTTTTACAGTCGGAGATAGATCGAACATGCAATCAAGATGC
>NW_006399764.1:4764355-4775324 GCF_000299155.1 Elephantulus edwardii | reverse complement strand
GGAGGGACAGCGCAGGAGGGGAAGACCCTCTATGAGATGGATTGATTCGGTGACTGGGGTAATCGGGATGGGTGTGTCAGAGGAAGTGCGGTTGGGGGGTTGGCGCAGGATAGAGCAGGGTTTAGGGCTGTTGTGCATAGGGTCGCTATGAGTCGCAAACGACTCGACGGCACATAACAACAACAACAACCTCCTTTTCAGGAGATAGAGGCCAGTGAACAAGAGAATTCCTTAAGGTTAAAATAAAAATATTTTGGACAACCAAGAAGGGATTTATTTGTGTTTAAATGCCATAAAACTCCACAAACTCATTGCTGTCAAATGTTAGAACCAACTTGTAGCAGAGCCCCGACAGGTTTTCAGAAGCTGTAAACTGCACTGGTGGAGATAGTCGTCTTTCTCCCTCAGCTCCCGGTGGATTTCAGCTGTTGCAGAAGTGGTCCCTTTGGGTGAGCAATGCGCCTCCTGACAGTGAAACAAACAAAAAGCAGAGAGCGTGAGTCAAGGAGTCACTTTCCAGTAGGGAAAAAAGTGTTGTTATCCTTGGAGAAGTCAGTGAGAATATACAGTCAGCTGGGTGTTAGGTTTAGCTGGGGTCGCGAGTGAGGTTGCAGTACCCGAGTTTTGAATGCTCCTGAGAAAGCAGCCTTTACTGGATCTAAGTGTGCGTTCCTTGGAGACGTTGCAGATTCTAGTGAACGTCATTAGTCAAAGGCCACAGTCAGATGCCTTTGAAGATGGCAATGAATAAAGAAGGCTGAAGACGAATTGATGCCTTCGAATGATAGTGTTGGAGGAGAATCTTAAATACGCCATGGACTGCCAGAGAACAAATATCTGTTTTGGAGGAAGTACAACCAGAACACTCCAGAAGTTAAAATGATGAGATTTTATATCACATACTTTGGACCATCCCTGAAGAAGGACATGGTGCTTGGCAATGCAGAGGATCAGCGACAAATGGAAGCCCCTTTGTCCATCAAGTTGGACCGACAGTGCCTTTAGCACTGGCTCACGAATGGCAATGACTGTGCAGGATTTGATGGTGAGGACTGGCAAGATTCGTCCTGTTCTACCTGGGACTGCTATGAGTTGGAACTGATTCAGCAGAACCTACCCACAATGTATGTATGGTCAGAGAAGTCTCCGAGCTGAAAGCATACACTGGCTCAGAGAGCAGAGGTAGGTAGGACCTGGGGAACAGAGTAATAAAGGGGTCCAGGGAAGTCCTGGGAAGCTGAGGTAACTGGAAGGAGACAAGGGGAGGGAGGCTGCCATGGAGGCTGGCATGGTCACCCACTCGCACTGGTCACCTGCAATCACCAGATGTGGGTCTGGACCACACTGAGCCGCCTTTAGTGGGATTGTGGTAAGAAGTTAGGGCGCACAGTGTGGGGCGAAGAGAAACATGAACATGGCATTGGAGGTGGGGGCTGTTGCAATTCTTTTATTTCCAGAGGGCACAAAACAGTCTTGAGACAGCAAAGCTAGGGGAGCCCAGGCCTGACGCTCTGATTGGTTCTCCACACATCCACGGCTTTCGGATTGGTTCTGCGCACATCCCCGGCCCTCTGATTGGTTCTGGTCCTCTACCGACAGAAACCACACCAAATTTTTATGGAAGCAGGTTTCCATACCTTTCTCCTTGGGAACAGCTAGTGGGTTTGGACTTCTGATCTTTAGGTTTGCAGCCAAATGCTCTACCCTCTGAGCCATCAAGTTTTTTCTTTTTTTTCTAAAGGAACAAAGAAGATGGATAATTAGAAACCATCTCTTTTAGCACCAGAAATGGAGCAGTGGTGGCACAAGGTTTAAGCACGTAGCTGCTAATGCAAAGATTGACAATTTGAACTCATTGGCTCCGTGGAAGAAAAGTGGTGTGGTGTTTTGGGGTTTAAAAACAATTTTTTTTATATAAACGTTTTGTTTTAGTTTACTTACAAAGTTCGTACATATTATTTTTCATACCAGATCTTTTCCATTTCCCTAACCCACTCCTCCCTCCACCCATCAAATTATGCGACCCTATGATTATGCCCCTCACTCATCCTCACCTCTGTACTCCCACCCTCCCCCTCTTAGATCCTCATACATGTTTTACTAGTTATCTATTTCTACAATAATAGTCTTACACAGTATTTGTCCTTATGGGACTGAGCTAGTTCACTTAGCATAATGCTTTCCAGTCCCTCCCAAGTTAGGCAGTGATTTACAAAATCATTGCTCCTGAGTGCTGCGTAGTATTAAGATCATGTAAATGTACCATAATTTCTCAATACTTTCAATTGTGGTTTGACATCTGAGCTTTCCCCAGGTTCTTGCGATGGTGAATAATGCTGCTATGAACATTGGTGTAAGTCTCCATTTGTACCTCTGTTCTCACTCTCTCGGGGTATATTCCAAGCAGTGGAATAGCTGGGTCATATGGAATTTCTGTGCTCAGCTTTCTGAGCAAGCGCCAAACTGCCTTCCTGAATGGTTGTACCATTTTACAATACCACCAACAATGTATAAGAGTTCCTAACTTGCCCCATCCTCTTCAGTGTTTATTATTTGCTGCCCTGTTAAACTTTACCACTTCTACTGGAGAGAAATGGTATCTCTTTATGGTTTTGATTTGCATTTCTCTTATTGCCAGTGATTTGGAGCATTTCTTTGTGTGTCTGCTGGCCATTAGAATATGGGAGGAAAGTTTTGCCATCTGTCCCCCTAAAGATTTCAGTCTCGGAGACCCTGTGCGGCAGTTCTGCTCTGCCCTGTAGGTCACTATGCTTCAACATGCACTTGACTGCACCTTTGCTTTTGAAAACAAATTAATGTTCAGAAATGGAAAGCCGTCCTGATGCAATGAAAGCTCCTTCGCTTGCTCTGCCCATGAGGTAGGCCCATCAATCCCGAGCTCCCGGCCCCGCGGCCTCTGGCTACGCTTTGGTGCCAATCTCTCACCAACAGGGACTGTCATCTCTAGTTGTGCTTTCCACTGGAAAAAAAAATATGACTTTGGGAAGACTGGCAGAGGTTTAATGGGCTGGGCTACAATTGGAGCAGGGTTTTGGGCGGCGGGAGATTACAGAGATCGGTATTATCCCAGCATGAAGCCTAGTGCAGGCATGTGAAGCTGCTGAGTGAGCCCAGGAGAAAAGATAAGAAGGGGATTGAGAGGGTGGTGAGTCCACGGTGGAGGCAGGAGCCTGCAAGGAGCAGAAGAGACTGTGAATGGTGATTATTCAGGGTCAGGAAAAATGAGATTGGAAATAATAAGCAAATCCCTCACCATCTGTGTGAGGCAAGCCAGCGGGTGCCCAGGCAGTCTGCCACGGCCCTGTAGATTGTGTCCTTGTCTGAGGGCCTGGGGCCTGGCACCTCTGGGACTTGATGACGTGGAGTGAAATCCAAATAACTGTTCATGTTTAGTGATTGCTGACTCATAGCATCCCTGCAGGACAGAGGAGGACTGCCCGGTAGGGTGTCATCTTTAACAGGAGCAGATTCGCATCTTTCTCCTTTGAAGTGCGGTGGGTTTGAACCCCTGACCATGTGCTTGGTAGCTGTGCACTGTGGTTCATTGAGGTGGTGCATACTGATCGTCAAAGCAGAAAGCATTTCAGAAGTGACCCCATCTCCTTCAGAGAGAATCTCTCTCTCAGGCTCATTCCCCTTCTTTACTTCTTTGTCTTATCCCAGTTGTCCTCCCCAGGGAGACAGCCGTAGATGGGACAATATCAGCTGTAGATAGTGCAATTGGGGGGGGGGAGGCGAACCTGTCATGAGACTTGGGGAGCCAGGAGACATGGGTCACATGGGTCTGCATTTGCACATGCTCAGAAGGATCAGAGTATTTATGAAAAACTGGACTGCAGACTGGGTGGGGGAAGGCCTGGGAAGAGGCAGGAAGACAAAGCAAGGCGACTTTGGGTTAGAACAGGAATGGCTCTTGACATGGTGGAGGGGGCAGGCTGTGGAAGTCAATTCGATAACAAGACGGAGAGAAAACTGTGCATTCAAGAAACGGCTGGTAGTCCAGGGCACTTTGCACAAAGGGCTTTGGATTCCTTGAGAAAGTGCTTGGACTTTATCTGAAAGTCAGGGTGGATCATTCTGACAGCAGCATAGGATGTGCAGTGTGTCGGGATGCCTAGTACAAAGGCAGAGGCAGTCTTGAGGCAAAAATTCCGTTAGGAGGTTTAGCAGGAGAGAAATGTAAAGGACAGGGCTCCAGGCAGAGGCAGAAGGGCTGGGGAGGCAGGCGGTAAATGAGAAGGGAGGCTCAGAGGTGAAGCAGGGGCACCGGGGAGTATCTCTTCCTTCGGGATTAGAATGTCCTCCAAAATAATGTACTTATTACAACCCAAAAATTGTTGAGGAAACTAACCTTATCCCTCCCAAACTAAAACTCCAAACAAGAGGGAAGACAGATGAGGAAGAAAAAGAGAAGCAGCTGGTGGAAAGGGATGTTGTTGTTGTGTGCTGTTGAGTCTTAACTGACTCCTAACTGACCTTCCAGTGTGTTTTCAGAGGCAGTAAATCACATGGGAGGAGAGGCTTCATCCTTCCCCTCTGGAGCAGCTGGTAGATTTGAACCAAGGGCCTTGTGATTGCACCACTCCACAAATGTGAGTTTATGATGGTCTGACCTTTCTGGGGTTCTGACCTTCAGGAATGTGGCCCAAATGCCCCTTCTCTTAGTAAACCAGGTCAAATCTTAAGACTGCAACACACAGACAAAGTTCAGTGAAGGCCAGGGGAAAACTTGAGGGATATCATTGCTGATGTCAGATAGATACTGGATGAAAGGAGAGAATACCAGAATTGTGTTTATTTGTGTTGTATTCACTCTACAAAAGCTTTTGACTGTACAAATCAAGATTACGGCGGACATTGAGAAGAATGGGAATCTGAGAACACCTAGTTGTGCTCATATGAATACTATATATAGATCAGGAAGATGTTGTCCAGACAAAACAAGGGGATAATTCATGGTTTTAAAGCAGGAAAGGTGTGCATCATGGTACTATATCCCTTCTCCATACCTAGTCAATCTGTATGCTTAGCAAATGATTTGAGAAGTTGATCTCTGCAAAGAAGGATGTGACATCAGGATTAGAGGAATCATAAACAACCTGCATAAGGCAGAAGGCACGAACTTGTTTGCTGAAGGAGTACTTGAAACATGTGCTGTAGAAGATCAAAGACTACAGGTTTCAGTGTGGATTACATCTTAACATCAAGAAAATAAAAGTCCTCACCACTGGACTAATAGGCAACATCATGATAGACAGATACAAAGATTTCATTTTACTTGGAGTCACAATCAACACTCATGGCAACAGCAGTGAAGAAATCAAAAGATCTGTTACGATGGGGAAATTTGCTCCCGAGCACCTCTCCAAAGTGCTAAAGAGCAAGGATGTAACTTTAAAGAATAGGGTGCATGTGATCCAAGCCAGGGTATGTTCAATTACTTCTTATACATCTGAAAGTTGGATAATCAATAAGGATGATAGAAGAACTATTGGTGTCTTTAAATTGTGATGTCAGAGAAGAGTATTAAATACACTGAAAACTGCCCAAAGAGCAAAGGAGTCTGTCTTGGAGAAAGTGCGTCCAAGATGCTCCTGAGAGACAAGGAAAGTGAAACTGGGTCTCTCGTATTGTGAGCATGTGGTCAGGAGGGGCCAGTCCTTGGAATAAGACATCATACTGGGACTGGGGAAGGGTCTGGGGGAGAGAGGAAGACCCTGCACCAGGTGGATTGGCTGTACAATGGATTCAAGCATACCAAGGATATGTGAGCACAGTGCAGATTAGGGAATGGTGGAGAGCTGTTGTTCATAAGGTCATGGTCTAGTTGATGGCACCAAATAACAACTTTTATCATTTTCCCAATATTGTGGTAAGGAAGACATTCTCAGTGGCTGCAGCAGTGAGCACAAGTGTGTCAGAGATGATGAGGATGGCACAGGAGAGGACAGGATTCAGGTCTGTTGTTCATAACATCACTATGAGTCCCGCTTGACTTGACAGCCCCTAACAACAGTACCAATAACCACCACCACCACCACCATCACAAGAAGACATTCTCACCGTAATTGTACACAGTGTGACTCAGCATCAGAGAACTTCAGTAAGTTGTTCAAGGCTGCATGGCTAGAGCTGGCAAAGCTGTGAATGGACAGTACAGCTTCGATGTTTGTTTTCTGATTCAGTGCCTTGCCCTGCTCCTTCCTGTCACTGATGCCTCTAGAAGACATGAAGTCATGAGGAGAGGAACACAGTAGCAACTCAGGGATAAGATATAAGCCCTTGAGTACATTGGAGTGATTAGGCTCTCCACTTTTGGAATATCGTCTGTGGAGGTGGCGTGTAACTGTGTGGGGACCCTGAGATACTGAAGGGGGTTCACAGCATGACATCAGTGATGGTAAAATTCAGACCCTCAAATTCACTGCTATTGAGTCAGACCAATTCATGGCTGAAACCCCAGTGGTTTTTCAGAGGCAGTAAATAATGCCAAAGTAAACTGAGATTTCCCATTCGTTTCCCGTGGAGCAGCTGGTGGATTTGAACTGCATATCTTTGGGATTATAGCACAGCTTCTTACCACTAGGCCAACAATAGCAGAGCCTGGAAAGAATTTCCAGTTTGGAATGAATGAATCACCTAGCTAGTGTTTATTCTGCTTGTGAAACCATTCAAGAAAGAATTCTGTAAAGGTTTGACAATCTACCATGGGGAATTGTCCCCTGGAATTAGAAAATAGACTGACATGAAGGCAGATCTTGGAACATTGTTGAAAAAGAATTTCTCAGGCCTGGCCTTGTTCTTGGGGTGTGGGGAGCAAGCTGCCTTCATTTCAAAACCTGGGGGGATGTTGGAAAGAGGATTTTTGCCACAGGCTAAGAGGGCCAGATGGTCTCTAAAAATTCCCCTAATATTCAAATAACAGCATTGGAACCTCTTGAAGGAGGGTATCTTCATATTTTATACTTCATCCAGCTAAGGGCTCTGCAAGATTTGTTGATTGACTACATGCCTGACAGTCTAGCCCCTGGGGGCTTCTTGCAGTAGCCAAAGATGTGTGTGTGTGTGTGTGTGTGTGTGTGTGTGTGTGTGTGAACGCCTCTTCATTGTCTCTTGATCTCACTTCTGACAGTCAAGGCTGAGACAGTATTGCTCAGCTCAGCCCTGTGGGGCTGCATTGCCGGGCTGTCCTCAGGCGTTAACACAAACTATTCAGAGAGGATCAAAGCAAACGGGCCAGGAAAGGATCCTACAGCTCTGGTGGGATGAGGTTTTCCAATCATTCTTATAGGAAAGAGGCATTCCTAACCTGGGGCTGAAAAGCACAGCCTCTGGGTGACACAGGCAGGCAGATAACTGGTTGTGGTCTGTGTACTTGGGAGGAACAAGTACAGGTGCAGAGATGCAGAGGGGCAGGAGTTGAGAGTAGCCTTCATGTCCTTGGAGTCGTGTGGGAGTTTCTGGAAAGTTCTTAAGAGAAATCTCCGTCTTTCTCTCTAGCTTCCTAAAGTCTTAAAATTCTTGCTGGGGTGGATGGGGGAGCCTTGCTTTGTCCAATGACAACTCAGAGTGTCAAATGGAAATGACTATTGATCATAAATGACTTTGGAGTCACGCTGAACCTCCCTGAGGTAGGTTATGAAGGGCAGAGAGGCAGAAAAGGTGGAAGACTCGGCTCTCCTGAGGGGAGGGAAAAGGTTGATGGATGACAGGAGCAATCAAGGTCTCTGACGACTCATTTTTCTAGAATCATTTAGCTGGAGTGAGAGGAGAGTGACAGTCTCATTTGAAAAAAGCTGCCATGGGTTTGAAAAAAAAAATTTTTAACAAATGCATGATGCTTCTGGATTTGCTCTGGAATTTTTGTGCCATAAACTGAACTCTGGTGGTGAAGTGAGTAATCACTCAGCTGCTAATCAAAAGGTCGATGGTTCAAACCCACCAGCTCTTCTGCATGAGAAAGATGTGGAAGTCTGCTTCCATGAACACTTACAGCCTTGGCAATCCTGTGGGTCTTCCCCAGGGCTGCTTGGAAGCAAAGAGACAAACCTTTCCCTCTTCGTGGTCCCTTAACAGACATATATAGATCTTACAGAATTATTTTTAGTCTCAATCTGCCACTTTTATTTTTACAGTTTACTTAATACTTGGCTGAGTGAAATATAGGTTGTATACCGAGGGCCCCAAATCAGGGAGGGACAGTTTTAATATACACAGATTGAGGCAAGCAGCAGCGGCAGCACTTACAACATGGCCACGTTCCTCAATGGCTGCACCCTCATTTCATTTAAATGTAAACGGTGTTAACACAGGTGCCTGCTATTCAAAAAGTTAGAGGTTCGAGCTAACCCAGAAACACCTTAAAAAGACAGATTTGGCACACTGCTACTGAAATACCAATCACTGAAAATGCTGTGAAGCGATTTCCACTTTGATATGCAAAAGGGTTGGGTTTTTCGTTTGTTTTTTTTTTAAGCTTTTTAAAAATTTTTTTGTTAAACCTTAGAAACTACCAAATACTAACATTTCCCAGTGGACGCTCAGCTCTCCGGCAAACAGAGCTGTTGAGCATTGTGTTTTTGGACACTCAAGTATAGGCATCTTGGTTTCGGCTGTATTTAACTCTTCTGATAAAGTGGACAAGAGGTTCAGCTGCTTGGAGAGGCTGCCCTTGAACATGACTGACATGGGCCTGGGTTAGTGGGAGGTGCTGGTCTTACAGATTATCAGAGCTCAGGGCCTCCCACGTCCAGCCCATCTGAGCACTGAACTCCTGTGATCAATCCCAAGTTATAAGCAGAGAGACTGGGGTCAGGCTTCACAAGATTAAAGACATATATATTTTAGGTTAAATATTTTCCCAATCAATAGCCTTCCATGCCTATTTTTTCCTTGTCCTCTGTGTGTAGGTTATGAAGTTTGGAGAGAGCTCCACGACCCACATAGCAGAGGCGAAATGCTGCTGTTAAGTCAACAAGAGATATAGTGGCTTTGGAATTAGGGGTTGACAACAGAGCAACAACAACTCTATGAAAAGTCTTAAGTTGTTCTCAAGGGATTTATGTATTAAATGGATCAAAGAGCAACAGGGCTAAAGGGAGAATAGTTAAGCTCCAGACCCTCCTGTGTTGCAGGCAAGGCTTTAGGCCAGATGCCCTGTGCCTGTAGGTGACTGAGAAAACAGGAAGCCCAAGTTTTGGGAACTTTGGAGAAGACAGGTGAAGTCTCAGATGTGGTGGGCATAAGCAGACTATAGTTAGGGTCCCCCCATGGAATTGTACTCGAGGACTGAAATACAGTGTTTGACTCCCCCAGAGAAATCTTCGCAATTACAGTTTCATTTTATGTCCCCACACTTCTCTTGGGCTTTATTTCTGCATTCCAATCCCTAAGCAAAAGTGATTAGAATGATTGACTTGCCCCAATTTGCCTGGAATCTTCCCAGTTTTAATATTCAAAGGCTTGCATCCTGGGAAACCTCTCAGATCGGGGCAAACAGAATGATTCGTTCCCATGTAATGCTGCCATCTAGATTATTGGTCATGAAATGATTGCTAGGTGAACGAGGTCGTGTTGTTATGTGGTTGAGTTGGCTACGACTCATAGTAACCCTGTAAACAATAGCTCTGAACCTGCCCTATTCTGAGCCAATCTCATTGTCTCTGACACACCTGCCCCTGTTGCCATAGTCACTGTGTCAATCCATCTCATCCCGTGTCTTCTTCTCTTGCACTCTCCTTTCACCCTTCCTGGTGTGGTATCCTCTAAGGAATGGTCTTTCCTGGCAACATGCTCAAAGTATGTCCAAAGTGAGATGGAGGTTCAAAATCTTTGCCTCTAAGGAGCAACTTGGTTTCACCCTCTCCAGGAGAAACATGTTCTCTTGGCAATCCATGGTATATAAGTGCTCTTCTCTAGCACAACTCAAAGGCATTGATTCTTCTACTGTTATCATTAGTCATTGTCCAGCTCTCAGATGCATAGCAAGTAATTGCAAAGACCATGGCTTGGTCCAGACACACCTTCATCATTGTGCCTTAGAACTTAGGAGATGTCGCTGGCAGTGGACTTTCCCAGAGTAATTAATCTTTTTATTTCCTTACTGTTGATCCCAAGAGTGTTGATTGTGGACCCAAGCAAAATAAAATTGTTAACAACCTCAATGTCTTCTCCAACCATCATGATGCTGACATCATGGAGAGGATGGAGAGGATCTTTGTTTTCTTGGTGTTGAGATGCAATCCTTACTGAAGACTATAGTCCTTGACTTTCTGCAGCAAATGCTTTAGATCCTTCTCAGTTTCAGCAAGGAAAGTAGTATCATCTGTGTAACATAGGTTGTTGATGAGGCCTCTCTAATCCTGATGCCACATTCTTCTTCAAAGGATCTGTTCCACCTTTATATTGAAAAGATAAGGAGAAAGGACACATCTCTGACACATAGGTTTCCTATGAGCACAGTCTTCTGGGCTTTCCGTTCTTCTCAATGTTAACCACAACTTATTGTGATCCTCACAGTCAAATGCCTTTTCATAGTCAATATTAGCAGGCAAATGCTGGGATACTAATGCTAGGATAGTACAGAAAGAAAAATAGAAATGTTAATCAACTGGAGATGGACCTTCACTAGAATTCTAATGCCCTATAGTGTGATCACTAAGTTATTGATGCTTTTGAAAAAAATAATACATAGAACGTACTTTGAACAGTGTTTTGATGTCAGATGCTCAATAAACACAGTTCTATGTTGACATTTTGATATTTGCTGATATTGAGCTTCTCCAGCGGTTCCTTCCACAGATGTAGTCGATCTGATTCCTATGCATACCATCAGGTGAAGTCCATGTGTATAACCTGTGTTTGTGTCTCTTATAAAATGTATTTGCAATGAATAAGTCATTGATTTTACAAAATTCAATCGTTCTATCTCCAGCCTCATTCCTGTCAC
>NW_006399764.1:4750423-4761910 GCF_000299155.1 Elephantulus edwardii | reverse complement strand
GTTGGCGCAGGATAGAGCAGGTTTTAGGGCTGTTGTGCATAGGGTCCCTATGAGTCGGAAACGACTCGATGGCACATAACAACAACAAACATGTTGACAGTAATCATTTTAATAACTGGGAGATCAAGATTCCATTACAGATATGGAAGCTGTGTAGATAGTAACAAAATATGGGTTTTTATTATATTAATTTTAATTAACATTTATAGAGATTTTGGATTCCCATTCATTCATTGTTGCACTTTTTTCTCTACCTCCCCAGTTCGCTCCTGTCTTCAAAAAGCAAAAGATAAACTTCTTCATTGGTATACAATACCGCCCCCCCCGCCCCTGGTTTGATTTGTTGTTTTTTTTATAATGCTAAATGCTAACACTGAGAAATTGTTTTCAATTTCTATGGTTTCCAGAGAGGGCCCCAGCCCTCTGAGATCGGGATAGTTTGAGGTCTTGGTGTCTATGACAATGTGGCAACTTGAGGTACACACTCCTGGGTGCACCTTTGGACTACCCTCCACACTACTGTGAATGTGTTTAGAAGAGGAAAGAAAGCTGGCTTCTCTCTGATATTTCAACAGCTTATCAGCTACCATTTGACGTGTGTTGATGGAAGATACGTGGCCCATGCGGCAGAAGACATAGGACATGGGAGATTGGTGGGGTTTCAGAGTTCAATGCCATCATTTAATGTGTGAGTAAATGGGGAGGGACGTAGAGATGCAAAATGATTTGTCTAAAGTTACATGACAAATTAGGAGCGCCAGAGCCAGCGCTGAGGTTTCCTTATAGCTTGTGAGAATATTCCCCACCATATGTACTGCCTCTCCACCATGTGGTAACAAGCTATCATAAATGCAGCAAATTAACACGACAGTCGTTTTCTAGCTCACAATTTCTATGGGTCAGAGTCTTGTTAGAGAAAAGCCCTAGATCTCCTGCCTGCTGTTGCTAGCCAATTTCTGAGACAGGTGTCGAGGGGGAAGCAAAAGCTTTATAGGGTCCCAGTAGCTAGAGACAGTAGGGCGCTCTGGTGGCCTGGTGGTGAGGAGTTGCACTGCCAACCCAAAGACACGTGGCTCGAATTCACCAGCTGCTATGTGGGGGAAGGATGGACAGTCTCCTCTTATGTGATTAACTGCCTCTGAATGTCTTCTGGAGGGTTAGTTATGAATCAGCTTTCACTCGTATGACCGTCCCAAATCTACCTCTTCCCCTGGAGACTGAGGAGAAGTTTGTATAAGGAAAAACTTTTTCCTGTTTTCCGGGAATAGTCAAGGTGATGATGGTAATATTGATAATTCTCACTGTCGTTCTGAATGTGGCTGGTTCTTTCCTGTGTGTTACAAAGGAGGGGAGATTAAGACTGAACTTAGGTTTTAACTAGAAACTACTGATATAATCAGGAAACAAAACTCCCTTAGCAAATGCTTCATCTTAGAAAGTGGAAAGGTTAGAAAGTCTCTTTGCCCAGCTTATGAACACTTTATTATTATTATTACTCAGTGGCTACAGTCTGGGCATGGCTTAGTTACAGCTTCTGCTCAAGGTCTCACAAAACCGAAATGAAGATGTCAGCTGGCCTGTGTTCCTTCTTGAGCTCAGTGTCTCCTTCCAAGCTCAAAATTGTTAGCAGAATTCCCAGTTACAGATCTATGGCCTCATTTCCTTGCTAATCTTTCAGAAGCTGCTGTTAGCACCCAGAGGTGACCCTTAGAGTTTCTTGCCATGTGGCCCTCTCATGGCTTCTGTAACAGGGCAGGTTCTTGTGGGTAAGCAGGAAAACTATCCCTTCAGAAAGGGTCATTTTCATCTTTTAAGAGCTTTCACTTGATTAAATGAGGCCCATTAAGGTCAATCTTCTTTGAGATTAACTAAAAGTCAATTTATTTAGTTGATAATTACATATGCAAAAGTCCCTTCACCTTTGCCACATATGACCTACTCATGGAAGAATTTTATTTTTACCTGGATCTATAGTCCAGGCCTGTGGACACAGCAGTCAAGAAATCAAATTGTTGTTGTTATGTGCCATTGGGTTGCTTGCAACTCATAGCGACCCTATGTACAAGAGCCCTAAACCCTGATCTATCCTGTGCCAACCTCACTGTCTCCATTACCCCAATCACAGAATTGATCCATCTCATCAAGGGTCTTCCTCTCTTGTGCTGTCCCTCCATCCTCCCAAGCATGACATCCCTCTCCAAGGACTGGTCCCTCCTTGTATCATGTCCAAAGTATGTCAGATGAAGCTTCATAATCCTTGCCTCCAAGGAGCAGCCCGGTTTTACCCTTTCCTTGATGACCTGTTTGTTCTCCTTGTAGTCCATGGTATCTTCAACACTCTTCTCCAGTACCATAGCTCAAAGACATCAATTCTCTTTCTATCATCCCTAGTCACTGTCCAGCTCTCTGACTCATGGGATGCAATTGCAAAGACTATGGCCCAGATCAGGCACATCTTAGTGTCCAGCTGACATTGTTGCTCTTCAGTACTCTAGAGAAGTCTTTGACAGCTGACTTTCCCAATTCATCTCTTAATTTCCTGGCTGCTGGTACCAAGACTGTTGGTTGTGGAACCAAGCAAACTAAAACTGTTAACAATCTCAATATTTTCACCATCCATAATGATGCTGCCAAATAGTCCAATGGTGAGAATCTTTGTTTTTTTGATGTTAAGCTTCAATCCATATTGAAAGCTGCAGTCCTTGACCTTCTGCAGCAAGTGCCTCAGGTCCTCCTCAGTTTCAGCAAGCAGAGTTGTGTTATTGGCATAACGCAGGTTGTTGATGAATCTTCCTCCAATCCTGATGCCACATTCTTCCTCATATAGCCCGGCGTCCTAGATGATCTGTTCTGTATATAGATTGAAAAGGTATAGAGACAGAATACATTCCTGGAAGACACCCTTCCCGATTTTGAACCATGCAGTGTCTCCTTGCTCTGTTCTGACGACTGCCTCTTTGTTCAAGTATAAGTTTCACATAAGTACAATCAAATGTTCTGAGATTCCCATTCTTCTCAGAGTCAACCACATTTGTTGTGACCCAAGAAATCAAACAACAGATCAAATTTGACAAATCTGTGTTGTTAAAAAAAAATTCTGTTGCAAAACTTTTTGCAAAAGAGCAACTATGTCACTTTAGGGACTAAGGTACATTGTTCTTTTCAATGATATCATATGCATGCCAAAGGTGGACAAGTGAATAAAGACGGCCAAAGAAGAACTGATGCCTTTGAACTATGGCTCTGGATAAGAGTAGCAAATATACCACTGACAAATGGATAAATTTTTCTTAAAAAAGTATAGCCACAACACTCCTTAGAAGACAGGGTGACAAGACTTCACCTCAGTGCTGTAGGCATGTCATCAGGAAGGCACAACCCCTGGGGGAGGACCTCATGCTTGGTAGAGTTGAGTGATAGTGAAAAAAAAAAAGAGAAGGCCTTCAGTGAGATGGATAGATGCAGTGGCTGCAACAATGGACTTGATTGTGAAGACAGGACAGGACTTGACAGTGTTTTGTTCTGTTTGTACGTGAAGTTACTATGTGTGGTAACTTAAGCCTCTCCTAAGAACAATAGCAATCACAAAAGTGGCTTCTCATCACAGTTATAGTTAAAGAGATCCTTACCTATAGGGCGTGTACTTCAGGGGGGTCTTGAAACTCATCTTAGAATTCTATCTCAGGTGCATAGATCAAAGAAGACGTCTTAGGAAAGGTGATGTCTGAGCTGAGCACTAGAAGAGATGTGAAATTTCTAATGTCCTGATTGATTTGATGATATATTCTTATGGCCTCTATTGGTTAAGTCCTTGATGTATAACACATCATGACTATGAATTTTTCTTAGATATAATTAAATACACACACACACACACACACACACACACAAATCAGCATAGCAAACTTTTAGGGGTTTGAGAAAACATTTTGATTACTAGGAAGTATCATAAAGTTGGTTTCAGGATGAGAAAAAAATTATAAAGTCCTTGTGAACAGACAAGAAAATATTAACCATGCTTTAAGTTCAGGAAAGATTTGCATGAGGGTTGCATCCAGCCACCAGAACTATTCCATTCATATGCTGACCAAATAATTCAAGAAACTGGGATATGCAAATATTCACATTTTATATGCAAAATATGTAAAAGAATGTTTAAAAAAAGAGAACATCTCTTCAGGGTTGGAGAAAGACTAATCAACAACCTACATTATAGAGAAGATACAACTTTGCTTGTGCAAAAGGAAGAAGACTTCACGTATTTACTGAAGAAGATCAAGGATTCCAGTCTTCAATATGGATGACACAACAATATCATGAGCACAGAAATCACCACGGCTGGTCAATTACCAATGTCATGGTTAAGTGAAAAAATACTGAAGTTGCCATGAGTTCATTTTATGTAGACCCATAATCAATACCTACAGAAGCAGTAGTCAAGAGTAACCTTGTTGTTGTTGTTATGTGCCGTCGAGTCGCCTGCGACTCATCGCAACCCTATGTACAACAGCCTTAAACTCCACTCTGTCCTGTGCCAGTCGCACTGTCTCTGACACACCCATCCCGATTACCCCAGTCACTGAATCAATCCACCTCATAGAGGGCCTTCCTCTCCTGCGCTGTCCCTCCACCCTCCCAAGCATGATGTTCCTCTCTAAGGACCGGTCTCTCCTCACAACATGTCCAAAGTATGTTAGACGGAGCCTCAGAATCCTTGCCTCCAAGGAGCTACCCGGTTTAACCCTTTCCAGGACAAATCGGTTTGTTTTCCTAGCAGTCCATGGCATTCTCAATACTCTTCTCCAGCACCACAGCTCAAACGCATCAATTCTCCTTCTATCCTCCTTGGTCATTGTCCAATTCTCTGATGCATAACAGGTGATTGAGAAGACCATGGCCTGTATCAGACGCACCTTAGTCTCCAAAGAGTCACAATTGCTATTCAGCACTTTGGAGAGGTCCCTAACAGCAGACTTTCCCATTGCAATGCGCCGTTTAATTTCCTGGCTGCTGGTGCCAAGACTGTTGACTATGGAGCCAAGCAAACTAAAGCTGTGTACAATCTCAATCTCTTCACCATCCATCCTGATGCTGCCAATTGGTCCAGTGGTGAGAATCTTTGTCTTCTTGACATTGAGCCTCAATCCATATTGTAGACTGCAGTCCTTGACATTCTGCAGCAGGCGCTTCAGGTCCTCCTCAGTTTCAGCAAGCAGGGTTGTATCATCTGCATAACGCAGATTGTTGATAAATCGTCCACAAATCTTGACCCCACATTTCTCCTCATAGAGCCCAGCCTCCCGGATAATCTGTTCTGCATATAGGTTGAAAAGGTATGGAGATAGGATGCATCCCTGGCGTATGCCCTTCCCAGTTTTGAACCATGCAGTGTTCCCTTGCTCTGTTCTGACGACTGCCTCCTGGTCCAAGTATAAGTTTCGCATTAGAACGATCAAGTGTTCTGGGATTCCCATTCTTCTCAGAGTCAGCCATAGTTTGTTATGATCTACACAGTCAAATGCCTTTGCATAGTCAATGAAACACAGATAGACATTCCTCTGGTATTCCCTGCTTTCAGCCAAGATCCATCTAACATCAGCTACAATATCTCTAGTACCACGACCCCTTCTGAACCCAGCCTGGACTTCTGGTAGTTCTCTGTTTATGTGCTGTTCCAGTCGTTTTTGGATAATCTTCAGTAAAATCTTGCTTGTATGTGAAATCAGTGAGATTGTTCTGTAGTTTCAACAGAACAAAGAGTAAAAAGAGTATGAACAACAGAACAAGAGTAACCTTAAATTGTTTAAAAGCAAAGATGCCACTCTGCAGTTTATGGTGCTACTGACTCAGACTTTGGCATTTTCAATTATATGAAAGCTGGACAAAGAATAAGGGTGACGAACGAGTAATTGATGCATTGGAATTGTGGTGTTGGCAAAGAATATGGACTATTTGCCATGACGATCCAAAGAACAGACAGATATATCTTGGAGGAAGAGCAGTAGGGATGCTCTTTAGGAACAAGGTTCATGAGACTTCCTTTTAGGTGCTTTGGATTTACTGTCTGGAGGAATCAGTCCCATGCTTGGAAAAGCAGAAGGTTAGGGTATACTCCCACTGAGGTGTATCGACACAGTGACTGCAACAGTATATGAGGATGGTGTTGTACAGGAGACTCTGTCAATACATGGGATTATTAGTTGGAATTGGCTTGACAGCTTATGATATTAATAACCACCATAATTTGCTATAATATGGACTTCTCATCCAAACATTGAGGACTCTCCTTCATAGGGCAGCTATGAGTCGCCTGTGACTCGACGGCACTTAACAACAACAACAATGGACTTCTCATGGGAATAAAGAAGTCTATCTTAAAAAGAAATAGAATCAAATGCTTCTCAAGAAGCAGCTGACTCTGTTAAGGATTGAAAGAAGAGATTTATTGAAGGTTTAAACCAGGGACAAGCAGAATCCATGGACTAAATGATGGCCTTCAAGGGGTTAGTTTAACAATATCTGTATTGCTAACCCAGAAACTAAGAACATAACACAATATTCTGATAGGCTTATTAATGATTTCAAAAAGTCAAAGATAGATTAGCAAGAGTGAGGGCTTTACAGTTGGGTTGTCAGAACCCTTGAAAATTGGCTTTTCTCGCCATTGTATCAACATCCATTGGGGGGAACATGGTCTTCAGCCACCTTAATTGTGACACATGGTCTTGCAAATCATCAACAGCTGTGTTGCCAACATAAGAAAGCATTTTCTGTACAGTGAGAGTGGGCAATGATGGTGGTGGACAGAGGGTGAAGAGATTGTGGCACTTTGTGAAGTGGCTGTGGCAAGGTGTAACCAGAGGAACCTTGGAGATAAAGGCCACAGTTAAAGGTGTTGCTTGCTGTATTATTCAAGGAAAAGCTGACTTGTATCTGCTCTGACATAAAGTTTGCTGGATGATGGAGGAAATCAGAGGCTTCATGCATTTGTGAACTTTAGAATGGAACCTAGACTTTTCACTAACTTAGAAATTGTGCCTTGTTAATCTGGCTTGTAACTGTTAGACTAAACCTTGAATTTCATTGCAATATATTCTTTGCCTCCTTCACTCTCCAAACTATTTCCCTAATAAACTTCCCAACTGTGAGTTAAAGTCTGTGAGCCAGTGATTGGTAAAAATAGATGCAGGAGTATGGGGGGTGGTGGCATGTATGTCTGACTATGTAGCTATTTGTATGGTGTTATGGACCATTACTGATGGGAACAGTTCTACTATATGAAGTGGGTAGAAGTCAGACTCAGCCACCCTCAACATTGCATCTGCTCCTTTCACAACAGTGTGACAGTGATTGGCTTAAAGAGTCTTTGTTGATTAGTTACGACCTAGTGAAAAAGGTGCTTTATTATTTGGTTATTACTTGATGATATGCGAGCTTTATTGATTAGCTACTTCTGGGTTCTCAGAGTTGCCAGAGTGACCGAAAAGCAATCATAGGAAATTCTTTGTTATCTCAGCTTTTACATACAATGCACTTCCTGGGAATGACTGCTCGCTTGGCTCCAAGAAAACCATCTCCTAGATACCAAATTCAGTCTGTTTAAAGTTTCACTTTTTATAGGAAAGCAGGCCTTTTCAAATTGAAGTTTAAATTCAGGCCCAGAGGCAGTTATGCTTAATTCAAATGCCATAGATATTTCAGGGTTGTCTCATTTAGACATATCTGAGAAGACCAATCACAAAGAAAAAAAACACTCGGTAGAGAGTTAGCAAAAAAGAAGGAAACTTCCAACTGAGATAGGTTGACAAAATGGCTAAACCAATAGCTTACACATACAGTCATGAAGGTGCATGATCGGTTATACAGATGGTTTCTATTAAGTTAGGTTATTGGATGGCATGTGACTAGGCGTTTCACTGCCAGCCTAACTATGGGCAATTTGCACTCACCAGTCACTCTATGGGAGAAAGATGCAGCAGTCTGCTTCTTCTGCTGAGATTACAGCCTCCAAAACCCTGTAGAGCACTTCTATTCTGTTCTATCGATTTGCTATGAGTCAGAATGGATTTGATGGCAATACAAATATGTAACAATAACAGTATGGACTGTTTCATTCACTTTATTGTCAATGAGTTAACAGACTTAAGATATCTAATCATGATCTAAAGCCTAGATACCAGCTTATCCTGGACACAACTAACACTTCCCACATTCCTTTGGTGGTACAGCCTGAGTGCCTGGCCCTGCCTATTGGTCATTTGCTGCCTGATTACGGGTTTTCTTGGCTCTCAGATACCTCTGCATCCCCTAACATCTAGAGACATGGATTAATATCCCGCGAATCAAGTGATGCTGTTTTCATCACTTTGAGAATCCTCACAGGACAATTGGGATTAAAGTTACTGTTGTTTGAGCTTAAAATGAGCGTCAATCAAGAGCAGCAAGAAAATTGCCTAAGTCAGACCTCACAGCTAAAGGTAAAAAATGCCTAGATTCTCTGAGAGCTCCCATTTGAAAGCACTTCTCGTGTTCAGCTCAGCTAAAGGGAAGGATGCTTTGTTACAGAATACAATGACAGCTCTGGAAAATAGCAGCCTCTCTGGCTTGCTGACACCGGAAACACAGATGGAGGAGGAGAAACAGGTTTTTTTAAAAAGCTACCTTATTTTTTTGGGGGGGGGGGAATTGGGTTGTTCTTTTTCACATGGTCCTTGAGCTTTGCAAGTTTGAAAATGAATAGAAACTGAAATATCTTTGTAGACCTACTTATACACACGCGGGAGCAGGAGCCAAGGTGGTGAGGGAACTGTATTGCTTGTTTTTTTCTGATGCTGTTGCTGAGTCCCCTAGAATTGAATTTTGCCTCTTAGCAACTTCATGTGACAGGCAAGAGTGGTTATTTTCAGAATCAGATAACCAGATCTTTCTCCCATGATTCTGCTGGGTGGGGGTTTAAATTGCTAACCTTTCCAAGTGTTTAATTGTTGAGCCGCTACAGCCCCTTTCCTCATCTCCTCCATGTTCAAGTCTGAAGATCCAGTGGACTTTTAGTTTCACTAACTGCTCACCCACCTGTCTTCTCTTCCTCAGCTTACTCCAAATTATCCTTTTGCTCTTCGCCTGTAAGAATTTATAAGATTACAAAGGTACTTTATTAAGAACAACTGTGAAAACACACAAACACCACCACCATTCAGGAAATGGGAATTCTCAATGCAAGGTGTTTGTTCTCTGTGTACGTTATCTTTAATGAAAAAGGAAGAAATCAGTTATTTCTAGATTTTCTTTGGCAGAGACCATCTCATAATCACCTCTCTCTGATAAGTGAACATTTCATCAAGACCTTAGATTATTACATCCACTCCATCAAAGAGCCGTAATCACTGATTTTCTCGGTTCCTGTGGTGCGGTGGATGAAGTGTTAGGCTGTGGACTCTTAGGTTGGCGGTTACAGCCTCTCAGCTGCTTCACAGAAAAATGAGACTATCGGCTCCCGTATAGACCTCTAGCCGTGGAGACCTCATGAGGCAGGTCTACTCTGTCCTGCAGGATGGAGAAGAGGTGAAATGGACTCAATCACAGCAGAGTGTTGTGTTTTGCCCAAGAGTTGATGTTTATTATGGCATTCTGAGCTAAGAGACTAGAGGAAACAAATTACCTTAAAATATCTGAGTTTTCAAATTTCTGGAAAATTATGAGACTCCTCATAATGTTTTTCAAACTTGAATGTGCAAAAGAATATCCCAGATTGCTCGTTAAAACTCTTTCCTGCTGAGTCAGAACTGACTCAGAGCTGATTTTCCATTGCGCCATCAAGGCTGTAAATGACAAAAGAGGAGGTTCTTCCTACTCGCTCTCTGAGCCACTAGTGGCTTAAACCACCCCAAGAGGTACAGCTTTTAGGTTAATGGGGAAATTCACTAGGGAATATTCTTGTTGTTCTTTTTATGTGCCATCGAATCACCTGTGAGTCATAGCGACCCTATGTACAATAGCTCTCGGAAGCCTGCCCTGTCCTGAGCCAGTCTCACTGACTTTGACACACCTACCCCTCTTGTCCCAGCTACTGTATCAATCTATCTCATCCAGGCTCTTTCTTTCCTACACTGACCCTCCACCCTTCTAAGCATGATGCCCTTCTCCAAGGACCGGTCCCTCCTGGCCACATGCCCAAAGTATGTGAGACAGAACTTCAAAATCCTAGCCTCCAAGGAGAAACTTGATTTCCACCTCTCCAAGATAGCCTTATTTCTTGTCCCAAGATAGACTTGTTTTCTTGGCAGTCTATGGTATGTTCCAGACTCTTCTCCAGTACATCTCAAAGACAACGATTCTTCTTCTGTCATCCTTAGTCATTGTTCAACTCTCTGGTGTATAACAATTATTCGTGAAGACCATGGCCTGGATCAGGTCAACGTGAGTCTCTAGACTGACATTGTTGCTCTTCAGCACTCTGGAGCGGTCCCTGACAGCAGATTTTCCCACTGCAATTTGTCTCTTGATTTTTCTGACTTCTAGTGCCAAGAGTGTTGACTGTGGAGCTGAGCAACCTATAATTATAAACAACCTCAATCTCTTCTCTGTCTATCATGGTGTTGCCAATTGGCCCAGTGGTGAGCATCTTTGGGTTTTCTTCCCATTCATTGAGTTTATTTTGAAAACATGGAAACACAGGATTATTGACTCAGGGTTGAATCAGGCGCCATTGTCCGTGTTGTTACTTTAGATATACACATAATTTCTTCCAAATCAAAACACTGCATTTATATTGGCCTTGGTGACACTTGGTAAGCTCAATGCTGTGCTCCAGCAATGCTTGGGCTTCTTCATTTCCTTCCTTCTTGGTGAAAGAGAAGTGACGCTGAGGTTCTGCAAAGGTCTAATTGCTTAGAGATGAAGGGATACAGCCTTCTAAACATTTTCTTATTTTTTTATAATAGTCAGAAGCAAGGTCACTTGTGAAGTTTTCAGTTTCTGTTATAGAACACATAATCTTTTGGGGGGATGTGGGTAAAATATCCAAAGTATGCCCGGGGCTCTAAATTTAAATGCTTCTCTTGTCCTCCCATGATTTTGACCTCTATATGCCTGCATTACTCGAATCAAGCACGCTGGAAACCCATGAATTGAGGTTGTCTGCTTTCCCAGAGAGTGGAATGAAAATCCTCGGGAGACTCTCAATGCCTTTCGTTAATAACCCTTTCTAAAAAGGAGGAGGACTTAATTCTTCAAGAAAGCTAAATGGTGTGTTATGGAGTGTATTGACTTTCTCCGCCCTCCCTCGGAGAGGAGAGCTTACCCACTCTATTGACTTCAATTGACTCATGCGGATGCCTTCCAGACCTAGAGCTCCAGCTCTGACTTGCCTTCTCAACTTTAGCCCCACGCTGCAATCCGACTACTGGTCTTTTCACTGGCTTAACCTGCCTTGCTGATCCCCTCAAAAAATAAAACAAACTGACTGTCCTCCTTTAGCCAAACCAATTA
>NW_006399764.1:4737255-4750023 GCF_000299155.1 Elephantulus edwardii | reverse complement strand
GTAAGACTGAGAAAAACTGTTACTCATTCTGAACTCTCAGGCTGGGGCAGAAGAATTCGTTTCTTGTTACTTCATTCCCATTCTGCCAGGATTCTATGAACGGCCACGCATAAAGCTCTGTCCCTTCTTTTATCATCCTCACTTTGACATTAGCCCATAGGGAGCTTCTCTGCTATCCCTTTGGTGGTTTGAATCCACCAGTGGTTCCAAAAGGGAAAGGTGGGCAATCTCCTCCTGTGCTGTTTACAGCGTTGGACATGCAGTGATATCAGCTATGAGTTGGTTTTGGCTCAACAGTGGTGGAAGATAGAGAGAAACCAAAGACGCAGCATTCCAAGCCAGAAGTTGACATTGCTGTCAACTCCATTCTAACTCATAGTAACCCTTCATCGGCTGCCTGAAGCTGTCCATCTTTCTCCTGGTGGCTTCAAACTGTTGAACTTTAATATAAATTTCTGTTCTTTAACGACTCAGTTGATATATACAATAGATGTGAACCTATATTCAACGGATAGGGAGCGACTTTGATATTATTTAGCTCTTGTGAAAATAATCACTCCTTAGATTTTGATTACTTTAACGCAACATACCAACCTATTTTTATTACAAATACTGTAAATATTATCTCTTTTAGCCACGTAGACAGGGCTCATTTGTTCTTAGAGAACTTCAGTGAATGAGGGTCTTATGGTATACCCTGCTTCTTTGTAAGACTTTAACTTGCTGCCTCTCTTGTGTTCCTTCTCCTAGGTCAGGTGGCCTCCATTGGAGAAGATCAAAGTGGGATTGTCTTTAAAATCTTCTGGGAAGACTTGCAAAGGCATTGAGTCAGACAGCAATTAACTACCCCAAACTGCAGTGGAAATATGCGCAAGAAAAGCTAAAATAAAAAACAAACAAACAAACAACAAACAAAAAACCAAAAACACACCCCCAAAACGGCACAGACCTAATTCTACATAATATGGATGTATGTTGAGGCTCCTCTAGCTTTTGAAATCTGGATTAAAGGTCTTGTTTCCATGGCTTGGGATGGTTCAAAGACCTTCCTGACTCTCTATGTGGTGTCAGCACTGTCTGTCTGTCTGATACTGGGTCTTTGCATTCTGGCTCCTTGGTGCACTGCGTCTGTCCTTCCTTGAACCAGAGCCTCATCCCCTTCTCAAGGGTCACCATCATAACTCATACAAATGTCATTGAAGTTGCCAGATTTTGGGGGAAACTGTTGTTAGTTCTTGGTGAATACAGTAACTTGTCCTCACACTGCATTCTGCTGTTCTTATCCCTGAGATTGTCTACCCTCGAAATGCCTTCAAACCAGAGACCTCATTGTCTTCCAGTTGGAATCAACTCATAATGACCCTCCATTGAGTCCACCAACCCTGTAAATGGCGTGGGAGGAGACGCCTGTCTTTCTCCCGTGGAGCTCATGGTAGGCTCGCCTTGCCACAGCGGCGCTGTCTTTGTCAGCAGCGCGGCTACTTACAAACTAGGCCACAACAGCTTCTCCAATTTCTTCCAGCAGCTCTGAGTTCTTCATTCCTTGGTCACTTTGCTCCAGTAAAGACTAATGTCAAAGGCTTCAGTTCTTGGGTTGAATCAAGAGACATAATTGGGAAGGGAAGGGCTTACCTTTTCAACCTCATCCCTTAACAAGCATTTAGCCAACTTGTGTTTTTCTTTCGTGTTTTTTTTTTAAAATATTTTTATTTTATTTTTAATTGATATTTAAACAAAAGCTTACAGAAAACTTGAATTTCCATTCATTCATTGTTGTACATTTTCCTCCCTACCTCCCTAGTTTGCTTTTCTCTTTAAAAAGATTCTTTTATTGTTGCACAGCTTGTGCTTTTCAAGGACTCTCTTCGGCATGTTGTGGTGCTAGCTGTTAAGAGTAACTTTTTTTCTTAATTTTGATAAGTTTGATAAAAATATAGGGCTGTGGTGATTCAATAGTAGAACTCTTTCATGTGGGATTGCTGGGTTGGAGTCCCCGGCAACACACCATAACCTCCATCTCACAGTAACGGGTGCTGAGTAGTGGAGCTTCCAGGTGAAAACAGGTAGGAAGAAAGGTCTGGTAATCCTCCTCTGAAAAATCAGCCAGCTAAAACCCTGTGGGCCACAATAGTCTGATTGCCACAGATTTTGTGGCTCATGCAGGACAAGTAAGCACGGTCCTCTCTTGTATATGATGGGGTCATTATGAATTGGGGACAGAGTCAATGACACCTAGCAATGTGACAGTTACATATACATATGACCATGAATATAACATTACAGACTATGTAGATAGACACACATTGCTGTCGAGTTGGACCCGAGTCACAGCTAACTCTCTAGAGAATTTTCCAGGGTTGGAAATCTCACTAGAGGAGGTTCCACTCATCTTTCTCCTGTGGAATCACTGGTAGATTTGAACTGTCAAGAGATATGGCCTTTGGGTTAGCCCTCAGCACCCTATGAACTACGTTACCAGAGCTAGCTAGCTAGTTATCGTCCATCTTCATATCTATATATGCATTTACATATATAAATCTATCTATCTATCTATCTATCTATCTATCATCTACACACACACATGTATGTACACACATACACATAAAGGAAGTATACTAAATATTGACAATGGTATGCTTTAATGATGGAATGATGATTTTTTTTTTTACTCTCATCCTCATTCTTTCCTATAGTTTACCATCTATACCAATACTACTTTTCTAACACGATAAGGTATAAAATACACTTAAGTGTAACAGAGAGGATTCCCTGAGGGAGCTCGGACGAAGGCAGCCAGCTGTTTCAGAGCATGCAGTCGGGTATCCACAAGAAACATTTTGTGCATTTCCAATTTTAACCTTCTTATTTCCCCTTCTCTGCTGGCCTTGTCCGTGAGGAGCTGTGCTTCTAACCCAAAGACAGCACTTTTCTGGCTGCTGGAACTGCCCAGCAGCTTCTCTGGAGAAAGATGGTCAGTGTCCTCCTCTGTCTAGTGGATTTACAGCTTGGAAATCCAAAGGAGGTTCAGCTATGCATTGGTTCCGACTTGACTGGCATGGATTTTCATTTCCACCTCCATCTCAGAATCATGCACGAAGATGAAACACCCGTTGAAGCATCCCCTGTTTTGTTGGTGCTGCGTACCTCCAAGACAGATGAGACTCGGAGCTGACCCTTTCAGAGGGTGTACACCAACTGGGAGGAGATGGTCCCTCTTGCTCCTATGGATTCAAAGTGGTGCCTTTGGGTTGGTCGCGCCCCTCTTTACCACTCAGTCACCAGAGCACTTAAACAATCCTCGACAGCAGTCTAGATGTCATTCCTCAGGTGGCTATCAATTTCAAAACGAACCCACTTTTGTTTCTGCCACCCCTCCCTGGCTCAAAGATGGTCCTGCTGCAGAAATCACGCTGCAGCAATAGAACCAGCAGGTGGCGCTACCGCTCTACGTGTCTCTTCTGCCTTGAGCGCGCGCCGAGGAGAGAGTTGCTTTCAGATGCTGGAGATGTGCTTTACTGATGATGCCTGGGCACCGGCCTGCTAAAATGAATGGCCCCTTATTGTGACAGTCAGAAGTAAGCCCCTCTTAGTGGGGGCTTAGCTCATTTGACCTTGGAAACTGAAGGCTTAGCTCCACCAAAGAGAGGGAAAATCGGAAGCAGATTTGCAAAGAGCAGAGCTTTCAATTCGCCCATAGAAAAAGAAGGTTAGTGGTCTGGAGACAGCAAGGAAAACCAGCACAACTAAAGATATTAGCCCAGGAGAGCCTGAGGTTAATGTGGATGATAAGCACTACAAAGCCCTACCACATGCTAATTTGGTTTGTTAACTTATTACATCCTTGAGAGAATATATATATGTAATTTTTTTTTTTCTTCCCCTCTGGACTGGATGAAAAATTCCCTAGAGCAACAGAGGGGAGTTTTTTTTTTTTTTTTTGCAGCAAAAGATTAAGTAGCATAGAAAATTACAAGCCTGCATTTGTGCTGTTTGAGTTAAGGTACTGTCAGCATTCCTGTTTTGAACCATTATTTTCACGGGTGTGCGTTTGCCTGTGGGACATACAGATTCAGCCAGGAGTGTCTCAGCCCAGACATGCGTGGTCTGGCTGGGCGCCTGCGCACAGCCAGTGTCCCCTGCACGCAAGATGGGTTCCTTGACGTGACTGTCCCTTTAGAAGGTAACAGAGTGTTAGTTAAAAACCCACCACAGAAATTAGTTAAGCCGTGTGCTGCTGTCTGTGTAAAGCTTAGAGCTCACGCCTGCCACTGGATTGACAAAAGCGCTCTTATTAGCTTTTAATGATTACTTGGGCCAATGAGCTGTGAACTGAGATGAATCTCCACGAGACTATAATGGGTGTGTGAGTTATAAATACATATTTTCAAAATTGGGCAGCACTTCCCAAGGCCAGCCAGCTGGGGTGTGGGATGACATAGTTCCAACACATCTAGAGTGTATTTCTGGCCTCTCTGTTCTCCGTGTGAGAAGGTCATGGACGTTTGTAGAGGGTTAATGCTGGTCTCGACTCTCATCAGCACGTCAGCTGGCTTACTTCCACAGCGATTCTTGCCACACTCTCTGTGTCTTAGAATTGTTATTTCCATTTTGGAGATGAGGAGACTGAGTTTTTTCCAGGTAAATAAACTTTTCTTGGACACTCAGTACCGGAGTGGCTGGAATTTGAGCTCAGGTGCATTTTATTTGAAGCCTGTGGCCTTTTACTGCAGGAGCTCGTGCTCCTGTTTCTCTGAAGACATTTCATTCCTTATAAATTTAGATTTATTTTTGAAAAAGCTACTTAAACTCAGCTCCTCATCTGTGGCCTGAAGAGAAAATTAACAGCCTCTCAGGGATTCAGTGCCTGACACCCAGGAAGTACTTGTTAAGGGCTCCTCACCCTCACCGCTGTTAGAAAGGACGATGAGATGGAGCACGGTGGCTCAGTAGTTAGTGCACCTAGCAGGTAACAGAAAGGTTGGTGGATTGAATCCATTAGCCGCTTTGTAACAAGAAAGCTGTAACGGAGTGTTTCCCTAAAAATTTATGGCCTTGGATAATGAGTGAAGCAGTTCCACTCTGCTCCGCAGGGTCGCTAAGAGTCGGAATCAACACATCAGCAAATAATGGGTTTTGGTTTGGAAAACAAGACCATGATAAACAACACGCTTTGAATGTGAACAGACCTTTCAACGTTTAAGGGAATTATGCCACGAAAGTGTTCGTTTCCTCAATTTTCTCAGATTCATGAGGTGCAAGAGTGGAGTGCATACATTGATTTTCTAGCCAATAAGTAGACAAAGACCAAGCAAAGAAAATAGGCATGGAAAATTGTGTGTCGATATTCAGAGAGACGAGGTGATTGCAGTAATTGCGCGGAACCAGGAGGAGTCACGTGTGCGGTTATCGGCTGCACCGGGGCTCAGAGTGGGCCTTGTCTTTGTGGTCTTTAAATGGACTTTGGGGATCATGTGGGTGTGATACCTTATCTCGAATCAATAGAGGCCCTTTTAAAATGGACTGTTGTGCACACACAAGAAAGTGGTTTCGTAGAAACAAAAAACACGACCAAGGGTTTAGAAAATAGGGTCTATATTTGGAACTGGTTCCAGTGGTTGCTGATGGGTGTCCGGAGGCCAGGGCACCTGGCAGGCTTCTTGGACAATCTCCAGTTAAAGGAATCAGGTTGCTCTTCTGGAAGAATATTTAGAGGGGAGAAGGAGGAAGAGTGAGAGAGCAAGGAAGAGGAGCGGACAGGACAGGATGGAAACGCAGGAACACGGAAGGAGAAGCACATTTGCTAAAAAGTGGAGGCAGAGAATGAAATGTGGTCCAAAGAAGAACTTGCTGCTATTAGTTACGACCCAGTCAAAACCGACCATAGCTGACCCTTCAGCAAATTTCCAGAGGCTGTAAATTGTACAAGAGATTGTCCATCTTTCTCCTGCTGAACAGCTCGTGAATTTGAACCGAGTACCTTTGTTGGCAGGTGCAATGGAGACTGAGAAAGATGGGATATGTTATGTATACTGCATTGAAACAGATGAGAGAGAGAATTGTTTAAAAGGGATATGTGATTAGGTATTATTGTCATGACAGGAGTCCAGAACAAAGGCTGAATAGTGGAGTGGACTTGGAAGGGGGGGATTGTATTGTTCCGAGAGAAGAATGAACTGGAGGGAAGAGGTGGGCAGGGAAAAAAGTGCAACAAAAAATGAATGAAAATCCAAAATCTCTGTAAATTTTCATGAAAATTACTATTATTATTAATAATAATAACAAACTTATAAAATATTTTCTGTGCATTGGTTTCCTGCTACAAGCATGTAGCATCAAAGCACACACACACATACACACACACGTACACACATACACACATACATACACACATACATACACACACACATGCACACATACACACATATACATACACATATACACATACACATACACACATACATACACACACACACACACATACAAACACACATGCTTCAGAAAGAGAGTCCTGCAAATGGAACTACCTTTCTGTGTCTGAAAATGTGCTAGAGCTTCTGTATTCATTAACCAAACTACTCCCACTGCCTTGAGTATGTCATTTTTCCATTTTGTGGGTGTTAGTTGCCATGGAGTCAACTCTGACTCGCAGTGACCCTAAGAAAACACATCTGATCCTTGCTCTAGGTTGTGTCACCAGCACTAACTCTGATACACTGAACCGTTGTTGCAGTCACTGTTTACATAAACAACCCATCATCTTGTTTATGTTCTTCCTCTCTTTCTCTTACCCCCCCACCTTTCCCAGCATGACATCTTTTCCCAAGGAGGCGCCCTTCCTGACAACTGCCCAAGGTAGGTGAGGTGAGGTTTCAGCATCCTTGTCTTTAAGAAGTGCCCTGGTTGTACTTCCTCCAAAACAGATTTGGATGTTATTTTGGTGGTTCACTTTAGGCATGAAGAATGGAGCCCTCGTTGTGCAAACAGATAAATATTTGACTGTTCACTGAAAGCTTGTAGTTCAAACTCACCTGCAGACTTCATGGGAGAAAGACCCAGTTATCTCCTTTTGCAAGGACTATAGACAGGAAAACCCAATGGGGTAGTTCTGCTCAGTCACATGGGTTCACTGTGAGTTGGAATGGACGCAACAGTATCCACCAACAGGCATAAAGAAAACGACTCCTTCTATAGGGAACATACCCCTAAACTTGGGCTCTTTCAAATTACATCAGCAACCTCCTGGTTTTTATTGTGGTTCACAATGTTGGCAGTGATACCTTCCTCTGAGGCTGACTTTGAGACAAACTTGAACACATATGTGCTCAGTACGTATATAAAGACCGTTGAACTCGGTCTGGTACGTAATGTGTTCTCAGGAAACAGGCCTTTGTCATTGTTTCCTCATTAAGCAGTTGGAATGCATGGAGCTAAATGCCTCCCAGTCAAAGACCAAGCTGTTTCAAACCCTTGTACTAGGGGAAGAAATTTTTGGAGGAGGAAAACTTTAATTTTATAAAATAGCCTCTAAGAGACCCTGAGAGGTTGCTGAGAATCGAGTTCTCAGTTTCATTACCAATAAAAACAATAGAAGCTGCTGGACAAGGCAGGGTAATCAATTACAGGTGACTGTCAGAAGTTGTATTTACTGGGAAGCAATCTAGAAGCACAGCAATATTGAAACACAGTGTGAATTGGGCTGTTCCTTAATGGCTCCGGCCCTCTGAATACAGGCAGGTGTGTGGGATGCGAGTTTCTTTAAATGACATTATTTTACCTCCTGCAGGATTTCAGTTCGTCTCCAGGAGCTGATCTACATACCACGAAGGTTGTTCCTGATAGAAAGCAGGTCTTTGGAGGGGACTGTGATGCGACTTGGAATAAGGAATCAACTCCCTGTTTAATGCAAAGGAAACACTAATGCTAAGTAGAGAACTCTGGTAAATTAACACCATCTGGATTAATAAGGGTGATGTTGACAGAGTTTAAAATAGCTCTGCAATTAAAGAGCCCAAGGAAATCTATATGCTGAGTCTCGGTGAGGACCTCCTGGATAGTGATGGAGATTCTGGGTTTCCAAGAGCACTGGTGGACGATTGGTAAGGAGTTGCACTGCCAACCCAGAGGCGTGCTCGAATCCACTGGCAGCTTTGAAGAAGGAAGATGCACAATTTCCTCCCATGTGATTTACAGTCTCTGCAAACCTGCTGGAGGAGAGATGTGAGTTGGTTCAGAGCACATAACAACAAAAGAGGAAGGCTTTATTTCATAGATTTCAAAGAAAGAGATTTGTGAAATAGCTGGAACCCAAATAATTCGAGAAGCTGCATTTTGTGAAAGGAATGTGGCATCAGGATCAGAGGGAGATTTATCAATAACTTGTGTTATACAGATGACACAACATTGCTAGCTGAGAATGAAGAAACTTGAAGCACTTACTGCATTAAGTAAAATAATATAGCCTTCAGTATGGATTGCATCTCAGTGTCAAGAAAACAAAGATTCTTACCACTGAACCAATAGGCAGCATTGTGATAGAGAAAAGATTGAAACTGATAACAGTTTTCATCTTACTTGGATCCACAATTAATACAACTGGTACCAGCAGCCAGAAAATCAGGAGACATTGCCTTAGGAAAGTCTGCAGTTAGGGACCTCTCCAAATTATTGAGGAGTGGTGATGTCAGTGTGAGGACTCAGGTGTGTCTGATTCAGGCATAGTCTTTCTGATCACTTGCTATGCATCTGAAAGCTGGACAACAAATAAGGATGACAAAAGAAGAATTGATACTTTTGAGCTATAGTGTTGGAGAAAGAAGGATGTTGCACATCCTATGGACTGTCAAAAGAACAAACAAACATGTCTTGGAGAAGGTGCAGCCAGAGTGCTCTTTGGAGGCAAAAATGATGCCTCAATACTATGGGCGTGTTGCTAGGAGGGGCTATTCTTTGGAGAGGGATGTGATGGTCATATAAGGTTTACAAAGGAGAGGAAGACCCTCAACCAGTTGGATTGATGTGATGACTGCTGCAATGGGCTTTTATGTGTCAGGAGTATGAAGATGACACGGAATAGGACAGGACTCAGATCTGTTGTTTATAGGGTCACTATGGGTTGTCCTCAAGTCAATGGCACTTAACAACAATAACAGCGGCAGCATTACCTGCAGTAACACGTTTGCAGATTAGACATCGACTGCATTCCTGTCCCCTGGAGATCTCAACCAAATCTTTGCACATTTCTTAGCCTGGAGACAACTGTCACTGACTGTTGTCCGGTTCCTTCAGGTTGACTCCAAGTCCCAGCCGCCCTCTGTGCACAGGTCAAAATCTTGCCTGACCCTGTGCCATGCTCACAATCTCCGTTGTGCTTTATCCCACTGCTGCAATCACTGTGCTAGTCTCTCTCGCTGTGTCCCCCCAGAATCCACGTCTGTGATGATATAATGTGGAAATTGCAATGATCCTCCATGAGCTGATAAACCAAATATTTGCCAGCAGACTGAGGGAATAACAGCCCCCTTCACCCCATCACAGCCCGATCAACATGAGGGAAGTTTCCCCAGTGGGCGACCTGGAACATTTTGTCTCACTAAAGATTGAAGGGGAGGAAAGCTGGCCGAGAGAGGGGAACTCAGTATCCCCAACAACGCATTGCATGATGGGGTGCATCCTTCTGAACTCAAGTTCAAGGAAGTTTCTGGCACCCAGAAAGGCCAGGGCACTTGGGAGTCTCCAGGGAATGCTGGATTCACACAGAGGCTGAAGGAAACAAGGACATTTTTCCCCACAACTGATATAGTTGTTGTTATGTGCCATCAAGTCACCTGCGATTCATAGGGACTCTATGAACAATAGCTCTGAACCCTACTCTATCCTCAGCATCAGTTTGTCTCCTCTAGGATCTTTCCCTCCTGTGCGTGATGTCCTTCAAGGACTGGTCCTTCCTGGCAACATGTCCACAGTGTGTGAGCTTCAAAATTCTTGCCTCCAAGGAGCAACTTGATTTCACCGCCTCTAGAACAGAGCTGTTTGGTATGTTGTGTGGTATGTTCAATGTTCTTCTCTAGCACCACAACTCGAAGGCATAGATTCTTCAGGCCTTTCCCTAAAACTGGCACTCTAAATGTGTGCTTCTATCTTCTGAAACGATAAGAGAATAAATTTATTCTTAAAACTATCCATTTATGATGTGGGTCTCTGAAAACTCACTGGAGGGTCAGTTATGGGCTGCTTCCAACTCGGTGATACACAGCAACAACAATAGCAGATAACTAAGAGAGCAACCCCAGGGCTCTGTGCTTTGTATTCAATAAATGATAGTTGTTTGATAATCATTACAGCTCGGTTTAAGAGCCCTGGGGGCACAGGGTTAAGTGTTTGGGTGCTAATGGAATGGCTGGTGGTCTGCACCCACCAGCATCAGGAAAATGCTGTAATAAAGATTGTTCTGTGCCTTCCAGTCAGAACAGAATTATAGCCAATCTCCCAGCGGATCCTCAGAGGCTATAAACTGCACAAGAGAAGATTGCCCATCTTTCTCCCAGCGGGTGGGTTCAAACCATCTACCATTGGATTGGCAGCATAACTCCTGCTCCCTTCCATAAAGATTGTTGTTGTTGTTATGTGCCGTCGAGTCGCCTGCGACTCATAGCGACCCTATGTACAACAGCCCTAAACTCCGCTCTGTCCTGTGCCAATCGCACTGTCTCTGACACTCCCATCCCAATTATCCCAGTCACTGAATCAATCCACGTCATAGAGGGCCTTCCTCTCCTGCGCTGTCCCTCCACCCTCCCAAGCATGATGTCCCTCTCCAAGGACCGGTCTCTCCTCACTACATGTCCGAAGTAAGTTAGACGGAGCCTCAGAATCCTTGCCTCCAAGGAGCCACCGGTTTAACCCTTTCCAGGACAAATCTGTTTGTTTTCCTAGCAGTCTATGGTATTCTCAATACTCTTCTCCAGCACCACAGCTCAAACGCATCAATTCTCCTTCTATCCTCCTTGGTCATTGTCCAACTCTCTGATGCATAACAGGTGATTGCGAAGACCATGGCCTGTATCAGACGCACCTTAGTCTCCAGAGAGACACCACTGCTCTTCAGCACTTTGGAGAGGTCCCTAACAGCAGACTTTCCCATGGCAATGCGCCTTTTAATTTCCTGGCTGCTGGTGCCAAGACTGTTGACTATGGAGCCAAGCAAACTAAAGCTGTGTACAATCTCAATCTCTTCACCATCCATCCTGATGCTGCCGATTGGTCCAGTGGTGAGAATCTTTGTCTTCTTGACATTGAGCCTCAATCCATATTGCAGGCTGCAGTCCTTGACACTGCAGCAGGTGCTTCAGGTCCTCCTCAGTTTCAGCAAGCAGGGTTGTGTCATCCGCATAACGCAGGTTGTTGATAAATCGTCCACCAATCCTGACCCCACATTTCTCCTCATAGAGCCCAGCCTCCCGGATAATCTGTTCTGCATATAGGTTGAAGAGGTATGGAGATAGGATGCATCCCTGGCGTACGCCCTTCCCAATTTTGAACCATGCAGTGTTCCCTTGCTCTGTTCTGACGACTGCCTCCTGGTCCAAGTATAAGTTTCGCATTAGAACGATCAAGTGTTCTGGGATTCCCATTCTTCTCAGAGTCAGCCACAGTTTCTTATGATCTACACAGTCAAATGCCTTTGCATAGTCCATGAAGCACAGATAGACATTCCTCTGGTATTCCCTGCTTTCAGCCAAGATCCATCTAACATCAGCTACAATATCTCTAGTACCACGACCCCTTCTGAAACTAGGCCCAGAAAAACACTATTGGGAGATTCTGCTCTGCCACATGATAGTTCTGTGAGTAAAAATTGGCTTAATGGCACTTAACAAAAATAAAGCTCCACTTGACAGAACGGGTACTTAAGGCCTGGAAAAATCACCACCCTCAGAGACTCAGCTGGAAAATGGTGGGACACGTTTGCATCAGGATGTGCTTTGCTTCGTGGTCTCTCTGGCAAGCAGACTTACTACTGTGCTGGATCTGGAGTCGGGCTTCACGGCTCCTTTTGTTTCGTGTGGATGGCGACCCTCCCAGGTGGCCACGATAACTTCCGGGGGCAGCACCAGTGTCCAGCGTCTGCGGCAGACAGTGATTTCACAGACGTGCTGAGTTTGACCTAGTCTCCTCCCTCACCTCTCACAATAGCTCTTAACTAAGAGCACATTTGAATTGGACTAATTAACTTCTGGAAATAAAATAAAAACCAGCAGCCTCGTGAAGAGGAGGTATAATTTTCCATGCTATGGAACTCAAAGACACATAACAACAACAACAACAACATACTATATTGGTTGTTTTTTTTGTTTAGAGTCAACAAGACCTCAGGGAGGGCCTTTGTATTTAAAAGTCTATTGTTATATTTTGGAGGAACATTCTTCTACGTGGTACAACACTCTCCTGCCAATATGCTGAGGTAATCTGGGGTTGCTGTGATGCTGAACACTGTGCCATTGGGATGGCAAATGCCATGACGGTTACCCACGGTGGTCAGTTTAAGACAGGTTTGGAGGAAGCAGGAGTGGCATCCACTTCCTAAACCACATGCCTCTGGAAACTCTATGAACTTTGATAAATGACAATAGTTATAGAAAGGCTTCAGGTCTTTTGTTCATAGGGTCCCTATGAGTCGTGCTCAACTCGATGACAATCAACAACAACAACATGCAAAATCCCAACCTGGGCTGTCCTTCTTCTCTTATGAGGTTGAAGAGGCTAAGCCTG
>NW_006399764.1:4695666-4737055 GCF_000299155.1 Elephantulus edwardii | reverse complement strand
CCCAAGCATGATGTCCCTCTCTAAGGACCGGTCTCTCCTCACAATATGTCCAAAGTAAGTTAGACGGAGCCTCAGAATCCTTGCCTCCAAGGAGCAGCATGGTTTAACCTTCTCCAGGACAAATCTGTTTGTTTTCCTAGCAGTCCATGGTAGAATTTCCAAAACTGGGGTTGGTACCTTTCTTTGTAGAAGGAAGAGGAAGAAAGTGCAGTTCTTCCTCTGTGATACCATCTTTCATTTTCTCTGCTGCTTTGTCTTATTTCTCTCTGCTTTTATGCCGGGAACTCCTAACTGGAATTGCATCCTTGGGCTTTAGGGGGGACCACAGACCCTGTAAGACTGCATGCAATTTTCTATGTATTTATGCGTATGTCTTTGACAGGAAGGTCTAGTGTTAACTAGATTTCCAAAGAGGTCTGAATGTCCCCCTAGAAGTTAGGATGCATAGTTCTCTGACTTTCCCTCCTGTGTATTTCTGGTTTGCCTTGAGTCCTGTTTCCCTCTAATTTGTTATCTCTCTGGTGCTTTCTACTCTGGTTGCACAGTGATTAATGCTCAGCTCCTGAAAGGTCAGCACTTTGAACCCCAAGCAGCTCCAAGGGAGAAAGATGTGGAAATCTTCTTCCATAAAGATAATAGTCATTAGGAATTGAAGTCAACTCAAGGCAATGGGTTTGATTTATAAGAGTTTTTGAAACTCTCTATATTACACTTGAATTTTAGATTTGTATAATATAGTGGGATAAGGATTCCTACCAACTTATTAATTTCATACTTAAAAAGCGTAGGATGTTTTTAGTGGAAAGTGTCTACGTTTTCATACTAAAGCATAACCATTTTCTTACTATGTTTTCATTCTAAAGTTGAGGCACAGGCCCCTGATGGTGGTACAACAGCTGAGGAATTAGCTGCTTACCTAAAGTTCGGTGGTTCAAGTTCTCAAAGAGGCGTGGTGGCAGAAAAACCTGGAGATAGACTTGGAATCAACTTGATTCTAACTCAGCTCACTGGTGTTATGTTGGTTCTCACGAAGACTGTCCATCAAGTTTCCAAAGCCGTGTTTCTCCCTTGGAAAGGCTGAGGGTCTGATCTGCAGAAAACGTCTGGTCCTTTTTGCTGTAGCGACTCAAAGTCCGATGGAATGAAACTCTGCCAGATCTGGCCCCACCTTCACCATCTGCAGCATGCTCTATCTACTGCGTCAGTCCACCTTGTGCAGTCTTCCTCTCCTTTTTTCTGCCTCTGCGTTCCCCAGCAGAATGTCTTTTCCAAGAAATAACATCGCCTGACAACAACTAGAGATCAAAAAAGAATTTAAAAAAAATGATTATCACTCTTTTTAATTTGAACCAGTTGTCAAATTAGGAACTTTCACATTACAATTATGCTTGCTGGCATTTCACAACAAATGAAAAGACCTACCAATGCTGGTTCTGTAGTCCTCCTTGAAAACAGGCCGGAGCTGAGCACACAGTCGGTCAGCCAGTCTCCCGCTCTATTGTCTGCTTGGCCTGATCAGTAGGGGTGGTTTTTTTTTTTCCATTAATTTTAATGAAAATTTACAGAGACTTTGGATTTCCATTCATTCATTGCTTTACTTTTCTCCCCTCCCAACCCTCCCCCCCCAGTACACTCTTCTCTTTGAAAAGTAAAAGAAAAGTTACCCCATTGTTTTACAATCCCTGCCCCCAGGTCCACTCCACTATGCAGCCTTCGCTCTGGACTCCTGTCGTGATGAAAATACTTAATCACATATCTCTTTTAAACAGTTTTCTCCCTCATCTGTTTCAATGACTGCATTATTGAACCCATCTTTCTCAGTCTCCCCTCAGCCCCGATGTCAGTCCTGTTTTACAACAGTGGCACCATGCAGTATTTGTCCTTTTGTGACTGAGATACTTCACTCAGCATAATGTCCTCCAGAGTCACCCGTTTTGAATAATATTGCATGAGTTCCTTGTTTTTCAATGCAGCATAGTATTCCATTGTGCGAATATACCACAGCTTCTCTATCCATTCATTTGTTGATGGGCACTTAGGTTGTTTCCAACTCCTTGCCATAGTGAACAAAGCTGCGATAAACATGGGTGTGCATGGTCACTAGGTTTTATGTTTATGTTCACACTTGTGCTTTTTCTCTTTTCTTGGAGAAATATTTTTTGTGCATGCAGTACTTCATTCATTTTCATGCCTCTTTCCAGACATTTAAGTTTAGAAGTCTTGTTTCTGAGGGGCTCAAGGGGTGCACAAATTGGCTGCTAACCTAAAGGTTGGCAGTTCAAACACACCCATGAGAAAAAGCCCTGGCCATCTGCTTCCAACACAGACTACAGCCAAGAAGATGCCGCGGAGCAGTTCTGCTCTGTAACACGGGATAACTGAGCTGAAATGAGTCAGATGTCACGGAGCTGGGCTTCTGTTTGTTTGGGTTCTAAAACCTTTAGGTCAGGATGTGGGAAGAGTGAAGGGGTCAAGGGTGAGTTATTATGGCCAAAGCTCTTAGTGTCCCATCCTAATCCCTTTTCTAGGCTGAGGTTTGCACAGTGAATGTTGCCACTAAGCCTTCCAAGCTCCCCTCCCTTCTCCTGCCTTGTCGGGAGAGTTACTGCCCCCTGATAGATGCCTCCCACCTGTGTACACACGCCCTGTAGCCCACAGCCACAGACTGATTAACCCAGGATGCAGAGATGGGAAGGCACTAGCTGTGCCATTTTTGGTTTAGCATCCCTGGGGGGTCAGGCTGAATCTGGGCTCCAGCTGAGCCCACACCTTTGCTCACTGCTCTTCCTGCACCCCTGCTCCCCAGCTCCCCAGGAGTCAGTTACTATGGAATCACCTCTGACTCCTGGTGGTCTCCCACAGGACAGAGGGAAGTGTTGCCTTGCGTGGTTACGACCCACTGCTGTTTCCTCAATCCACCTCACTGAGAGCTTCCCCTCATTTTCACCGGTTTTCTACTTTACCTGAGAACACTCTCTAAATCAGAGAACTCCCAAATCAGGTCATTCTAGGAAACCTGCCTTGGTAAAGTGTTGTTTGTTAAGACTCTAGAAGCGTTGCAGTTTATGGTCAATCCACTCAGGTTTTGTGATAGATCACATGGGGGACTAGAATTGAAATAGATGATTCTAAGGTTGTTGGACGCTCTCTCTATCAGAATTCCTATTTCAGGGGTGACAGGTACAAGTTACCTCTCCTCACAATCCTATTCAGTTACTATTTTCTGCTTTCGAGTACTGTATTCAGAAGGATTCTCAAGTGCTGGCTCTCACTTCTCGGTATGGGAAGCGGGTAACATAGGGGTCATTCCTGACTTGCTTCTTTCCCCAAGTCTCAACTTGGGGCTTCCCACCAAGAAGGCTTCTTCTTCCAAAAAGCCTTTCCTACCCAGGAGTTAAAACAAGATGCCCTTACCCTGAGCTTCTGTAAACTCAAGAAACTCATTGCTGCCAGGTCAAAGTGACTAAATCTGACCCTCCAATGGGTTTCCAACACTGTAAATCCCATGGGAGAACATTGCCCATCCTTCTTCCTTGTACGCTGTAACTCTTAGTATTTTTTTTTTTTATTCAGTGCATTTTTTTTAAGCAAAGAAGCTTTTCTTTGGGCTCTTGGGCTTTTGGGCAAGAGTCACTGCCCCAGGCTGGAGAGAGAGAGAGTGAGAGCCAGAGAGAGAGAAAGAGAGAGGCAGGCAGGACGGGTCAGAGAAGTTCCAACACAGTGCATTTTTTTTTTACAAGTAATTTTCAAGTTGGGAGTTTCCCCCCCCACTTTTTTTGGTTTTTTAAAAATGTATTATTAATTTCAATGAAAATTTACAGAGACTTTGGATTTCCATTCATTCATTGTTGCACTTTTCTCCCCTCCCATCCTTCCCACCTAGTACACTATCTTCTTGGAAAAGTAAAAGAAAAATTCTTTCATTGTTTTACAATCCCTCCCCCCAGGTCCACTGCACTATGCAGCCTTCGCTCTGGCCTCCAGTACAGTGCATTTTAAACAACTGTATCAAGTGAAGGGTCAGTGAAAGAGAGGAAGACTCGCAATGGGATTCACTGATGCAGTGTCTGTGGCGAGGGGCTCAGGTGCTGGAGGCTGGGATGATAAGGATGGGTCAGAACAGGCCTGGGTTCAGATCTGTTGTTCACAGGGTCACTACGAGTTGTACTCAACTTGAGGGCATTTAACAACCACAAAAACAGCATTAAGTATAATTGGCATTCCATATCAGAATTGTAATACCTGGTAAGTTTTGACATTTGTATCCACCTGTAATTCCAGTAGTGATACCCATCATAATAGTGATATCCGTCATAATCCCAGTATTGATACCCATCATAATAGTGATATCCATCATAATCCCAGTAGTGATACCCACCATCCTCAGGTGCCCCCTAGGAACCTCTTCTGCAGGTCCTTCTACTCTCTTCACTTCCAGTCTGATGGAGTTGTCACTCTGTCTCACGCTCGCCCTCCCTCCCTCCCTCCCTCTCACTCACTGTTTCCAACTTTGGAACTGAGTCATAGCAGCCTCTCCGGAGTCTGTAAATCACGGAGCAGGAGAGTGTTCCTCTTTCTCCTTTGGAGCCACGGATGGATTAGAACATCCAGAGAGAGATGATCCCTTGGGGTTAGTAATGCAAATCCCTGCACACAGAGCACCTGAACTCCCAAGCTTAAAATGGTGAGTTTTCTATAAATGAAAGGCATTATTTTAAATATAGGGTTTTTCTTTTATTCTTTATTATTTTTATAAAGAAATATTTGATAAATGCATACATTTTGACACATTGAAAATTAATCTGTTTATCATTTGCACTGCTTCAAGTTTGGGGTTCTGTCAATATTTATATACACGATAGGGGAATGAAAGATAAGCCATAGATATTCACTCGTTCACTTCCACTCTACGCTCTGGCTGGTAGAGACTCTCCACTGTGTTTCTGAGGCTCTAAATCCCGGTGGGAGGAGACTGCCCTTCTTTCTCCTTAGGGGCAGTTGGTAACTTTGAGCTGCTAGAGACCCTCGGCCTTTGCATCAGCAGTTCCACCTACTAGGAACTAAGTCTAGATAAGGAGAAAATATTGTCACAGCATGTATCTAATAAAGGACTTGTATCTAATAAAGGATTTTCTTAAAAAAACAAGCCAAGCAAGCAACCAACCAACCCTGAGAACTCAGTAATAGGAAACCAAGCCACTTGCCAAAGAAATGGGCAAATAATGTAAACAATAATTCCCCAAAGAAAACACAGGGATTAGAAATAGGTGAAGAGATGCTCACTATCATTAGTCATTGTAGAAAAGTTCAGCAAACCCAAAGACACATGGTTCGAGGCCACCAGCTGCTCCATGGAAGAAGGATGAGTAGTCTCCTCACACGGGATTAACTGCCTCTGAAAACCTGCTGGAGGGTCGGCTATGGGTGGATTCTGACTCGATGCAACACAACAACCACAGTGCACCTGTCAGGGAGCTCTGGTGGCCTACTGGTAAGAAATGTGCTACAATCACAAAAGTGAACAGTTTGAATCCACCAGCTGTTCCAGGGAGGAAGGATGGGGAATCACCTCCTGTGTGATTTACTGCCTTTGAAAACCCACTGGAGGGTCAGCTATGAGTTGGTTCGGACTCTGTGGCACACAACAACATATGTTTTGCCACTTAATTAAAAAGTTGCATATATAGCTGAGTCAACCGTTGTACTTTTTAGGTATATACTCAAACTGCATTTTGTTTTCTGATCATTTGAATACATATCTCACTAAAGGGTGAGCCCCTGAAGTTTGGAGACACTGTTTAATGATCTATTCCATTTTACTTGGATAGATATATGTCTAGCACCAAGTATTGGGTCTTTTTGCTAAAAAAGGTAATCCCTTAATCAAGCGTGGACAATAGAACATATTCCTTTTTTTTTTAAATAGAACATATTCTTAAATTTGAATGTCATAGGATGAGGTTTGTAACATTTAAAACAAAGGTAAAAGTATAGAACTGGCAGAGACTATGCCATATTTTTTCTGTATTTCTGACAAGAGACACTCTAGGGTACCACCAAGATTGGTTATGACCCAGTTATCTATGCTTTTCTCAAACCATGGTGTAGTCCTGTAAACCCTTTCTTGGTGGTACCTAGATCTTTCTACATAGTTCGTACTTATTCTTGTGTGATGAGAATGCAGGTGAAGCTGAGGTTAAGATATCCATCTGTTAACCAAAAGACTAGTGGTTGGAAACCACCAGCTACTCCAGAGAAAGACAAGGCAGTCTGCTTCCACAAAGACATTTGGGACAATCTCACTGTCTCCTACACAGTTGATATCAGACAAAATTGACTCGTTGATCATTGCTGTTTGTTTTGAGGTTTTGGGTTTTTTTTTAATATGTGATAAGCCAGTGGGTTGATAATTTGGGGGTTATTGTTGTTGTATACCACAGAGTCAGAACTAACCCATCGCTGACCCTCCAGCAAGTTTTCAGAGGCAGTTAACATGGGAGGAGATTGCCCATCCTTCTCCAGCAGAGCAACTGGTGGCCGCTAACAGCATGCCTTCTGGGCTGCAGCACAGCTTCTTACTGTTAGACCACCAGAAGGTAGAATTCCATTTTGACTTACTTTCATCTCTCTCCCTGCTGATGCACCTCATTTAATAATTTTTGCATATGTTTGTTCAACTAAAAATGGTGGTTAGATGAATTATAGCTTGACATTTCAGATATGATCTTTTACTCCCAGAAGATATGTCCTCTGTAAAATGAGCAGGCATTTATACTGTCTTTATTCAAATTGGAATCCTTGGGTGGATTAAACAGCTAATACTAACTTGATAGGCTAACTTACAGATTGAACATTCAAGGACACTCAGGTTCCGCAGAAGAAAGGCTTGGTGAGTGGCTTCTGAAACGGCAGCCACAGAAAACCCTGTGGAGCCCACAATGTGTGCAACAATGAATGAACGGAATTCTGAAATCTCTGTAGATGGTCATTGAAATAAAAAAAAAAATTAAGGGCTATGGTTTGGTTCATTCAATTTATTAAAACTCGGACTCACTGCTGTTAAGTAATTTCCAACTCAGAGATGCCTCCCTCCCTCAAGTCTCTGGGACAATATTTTGCAACCGGAAGTGACTGTCCATAGGTTTCCTGTGGAGCTGCTGGTAGATTCGAACTGCCAGAGATGCACACCTTTTACGTTAGCAGTGTAGCCTGCTACAAACTATGCCACCAGGACTCCCTAATTAATTATCCAAGTGTTGGTGCTCTCTCTAAACTTGGACTCCAGAAATTTAAAAGCAAAAATATCAATCTATCTTTTAAATCTAAATGTTGTTCTAGTACATTATAAAATATAGAGAAAATATGAAAACTACATTATTAGTGAGTGAGTGTAAATAGTACAACCATGTTTTGAAGAACAATTTGTCAATCTACTAAAATTCTCTCTTTTTAAAAGTTAGTACTTGCAGTTCTAGAAAATCGTCCTCCAGAAAAGGTAAAGATCCTATGACATTTTCTCTCATGCACTTTGGAGAATAGTTGTGATCATCTAACGGATATGATTTTGTATCCACGGTTTAATAAAATGTAAACATGCATGATATAAGATCACTTACTAGTATTTTGAAATCTTTTCTAATATTGTCTTGTGGTACGGTAGATAGTTCAATATGAATTTTCTAGCCGTTGGCTTTGAATTTCACCACATGTCTGTGAAGGACTCTGCAAGTGTGTCTGTGTCTTACCAAAGGATTGGATAGCTTTGACATGGCAACAGATTAATAAAGTGAGTAGACTATTAATGAGGAATTTTAACCGCCTTTCTAGCCCCCTCTCGCCAAAAACCAAAACTGACTTCAAACTCAGCGCTGTCAAGATCCAACCAAAGCAAGGCTGTAACTCTAATGGGAGGAGTTTGCCCATCTTCCTTTCTCAGACCCTGAGGTGGAGTCCAACAACCACAGAGGCACGGCCTTCAGGTTAACAGCATAACTCCTTATAGATGGTGCCACAGAGAAAAGAAGACTCTACCACCAAGAAAAGATGCAGAAAGTGCAGCAGCCCCTTCTGAGCCAGAGATTCCTGTACGAGGTGGAGACTCAGACCAGACCAGCAGTGGCATCAGTGGAGGTGGTAGAAACAGCAGTGCCAGCTCACAGAGTCATAGCCAAGTGCTTTTGTCTTGCTTTGTCTTTGCAGTGGGAGGAGGGCGGAGCACAAGCATCACAATTGGCAGCACTGTAAGATCTCGAGCAGCCCTGGTCTAGAGCCAGATGTAGGGTTCAGCAGGTCAGGGGGCCTTTGAACATACTCGAGAAGCTGTCCCGACTGAAGAATGGTATCCTATTTTCTGATCACAATTGTAACCTCTCAGTTCTCTCAAACCCCATATTTGTGAGTATTGCTTGTGAGTTTATATGGCTATTGCAACAGGTTTGCAAGCTAAACAGCAACATATGGAGAGCAGTGGGACGGGATGATTGGGATTAGACTTGACAGAAGGTGGTGTGGGGGCGTGGAGCCATGTTTAACACCAGGGGAATCAGTTCTGTAGTGCTAATGTTGTCAACAGGGATTACTCCCCCTTCTGTGTTCGTGGAGGTCAGACGCTGCTGCTCCTCCATGTGGCCACCCATTTTACACATGTGCTCATCATAAATTCTACCATAATTCTTTCTTTATCCACTCTTTAGCTAATTTGCACAGCTTGGGTGCAGTATATACTATGGATTATACATATTACTATGACTGATGTCTTTCTACGGGGGTTTATCCTATATATTTGATTATTTCTTTCTTGAGCAGATTGGTTCTTAATTGCTCTTCAGAAAGTTTTTCCAAGAGGGTAGTACCATTTTCTGCCCCTCCCAGAAATGCATGAGTATTTTAACGCATGTTTAATTGCTTTCCAGAAATCACCTGAGCCAGTTACATAATGGGTGAAATCATAGGTTGTTATTTACAATACACAACTTGACACAATAGAATCTTCCTGGTACGGGCATTTTATTTTCACCTTTTGCTTATTAAATACAGTGTAAGCTTAAATATAGCAGAAAAGGATTTTTTTTTTTTTTTGGGTCCACAGCGGAGGATGTTCTGCCGAAGTTATACGCACTGATCAAGGATCAAAAGAAACTTGCAATTCTGTGCTCTAATTTTTGCATCAAAGCTTTCATTTGATACTCAAATATTCTTAATGATGTGGAACTATGACAAGCAATATCCTGCTTAATTTATTTTCCCCCCTGGCTTATGCTTTTCCACTGCTTGCAACATTGCTACCAGAATTTCCAAAAAAGTTAAAAAATGAAGGGCTTTAATGTCTAAGTCACAGATAAGCAAAACCAGGTTTCTACTCCAAGATTTGTCTTCACTCAAGTTATGTGGCCTTTTCATATCAGTGGTGAAAAGGGCACAACTTTAATAAGTGTAGAGGAAATGGCAACTGTCATTAGGTCTTGGATTTGGGGGGTAATAGCAGATTGTGAATAAAAAAGGAAAAGATAGTGAGAAATCCAGGAGAAGGAAGTGAATGTCAAGTTCATAGCAAAGTTTTCCTTTGGACATACTTATGTTTGTAGCTAGAGTTCTTTGTTTTTTCTGGAGATCTATCCATCATCTGTCTATTAACTGTGTCAGTTATCAATTGATGGTCTCTCAGTTCTGAATCCACTGGATTTTTTCTTGTTTTGTGTTTTCCAAGGCTTGTTGTGGACCTGTGAGTCAGAACCCTCCAGCTGGTTTTCAAGAAGCAGTAAATTATACAGGAGGAGATTGCTCATCTTTCTCCCGCAGAGCAGCTGGTGGATTCGAACTTCTGTGTTGGCAGCAGAAGTCCTTAGCAAGGCTAGTTGTTGTTATGTGCCCTCAAGTCGCTTGCGACTCATAGCGACCCTATGTACAACAGCCCTAAATTCTGCTCTGTCGTGCCAATCGCACTGTTTCTGACACTCCCATCCCGAATACCCCAGTCACTGAATCAATCCACCTCATAGAGGGTCTTCCCCTCTGCGCTGTCCCTCCACCATCCCAAGCATGATGTCCTTCTCCAAGGACCAGACAACATGTCCAAAGTATGTCAGACGAAGCCTCAGAATCTTTGCCTCCAGGGAGCTGCCTGATTTAACCCTTTTCAGGATGAATCTGTTTGTTTTCCTAGCAGTCCATGGTACTCTCAATACTCTTCTCCAGCACCACAGCTCAAAGGCATTAATTCTCCTTCTATCCTCCCTAGACATTGTCTAGTTCTCTGATGTATAACAAGCGATTACAAAGACCATAGCCTGTATCAGACGCACCTTAGTCTCTAGAGAGACACCATTGCTCTTCAGTACTTTGGAGAGGTCCCTAACAGCAGACTTTCCCATGGCAATGCGCCTTTTAGTTTTCTGGCTGCTGGTGCCAAGAGTGTTGACTGTAGAGCCAAGCAAACTAAAGCTGTGAACAATCTTAATCTCTTCACCATCCATCCTGATGCTGCCATGTGGCGAGAATCTAGTCATTATAAATATTTCACCTTTGCTAGCTGGTGCACTGCTAGGTTTTGTCAATAGAAGGAGATAGAGAGACATTGCGGGAGAAGGCCTTCTCTCCTGCAGGCCGTCTTTTCTCTCCTGCAGCAGCCATCTCTCTCAGCTGTCAGTAGAGTGGGAGGCCCAGTGGCACTGGGCCTCAGGTGAGTTTGTTTCTGCAGCACCTCAGCCTGGGTTCTTCATCTGACCAGCTCTGGTATTAACCAAAGATTTCATTATTCAACATATTGCAGCCACACCCTCTCTCAGAGCTCTTAGTCTCTGACATGGTGGTGCAGGAATTTGCTTCCTAATATTTAGTCCCTTCCTTTTGGCATTCTCCCTCATTTGAGGGATAGTAACTGTGACCAACATTCCTTGAGTAGTCTTTAACCCATTTGGTAACTAATCACCTTGTACTATTTTTAATTAAATTTTAACAGTTTTTAAAATGGAAATTTCCATGTTCAAATGTCAGCCTTGTGATGACCCTGGCTGATTCAATAACAGATAATAAATTTATAATATATTTTTGTCATATCTTAGGAGCTACAGATATTGTTGTTATGTGTGGTCAAGTTGACTGGGACTCGCAGTGACCCTAAGAACAAGGGATCTAAAACCTGTCCTATCCTGTGATCTGTGACACACCTGACCCCATTGCTGAAGTCACTGTGTCAGTCAATCAGGTTGTGCTGACCCTCCACCCTTCCAAGCATGATGCCCATCTCCAAGGACTAGCCCTTTCTAACAATATGCACAAAGTATGTGAGAGAAAAAAACCCTCACTATCCTTGCTTCTAAGAAGCCCTTTGCCTTCACTTTCTCCAAGACATGCCTGTTTGTTCTCTTGGCAGTCCATGGATATTCAGTACTCTTCTCCAACACCACAACTGAAAGACACAGATTCTTCTTCTGTGGTCTCTAGTCCCTGGGGATGCATAATAAGCAATTGAGAAGAACATGGCTTTAATCGGGCACACCTTAGTCTTTAAGTTGATGTCATTGCTCATTAACACTCTAGCGAGATTACAGAAGATTTTCCTAATACACAGTAGTTTAAAAAAAATGGAAAAATAAGCAAGGTTCCTCCTTCAAGGTCCTTGAGTCTATATAACGAGCTTATAAGGGATCACTTGTAGTAGTGAAACATAATTTAAGGGTCAAAAAGTTCTACTGAAGTGAGTGACACAAAATTAAAGATCAGTCAACATTGGCTGGAGACCCTGAGTAGTACACGTATTTAACAGTCTGAACTGCTAATTATAAAGAAACCGAAGTTCAAGTCCACCCAGAGATAATTTGGAAGGAAGGCCTGTTGTCTCATTCGGCAAATCAGCCGTGGGAAGTCCTGGGGACCTGGGGCTCCTCAGACACACATGGACTCGCAGTGATGTGGAATCAACTTTTTGGCAACTGGTTACGTGTCAGAAAAATGAAGAGCCCAGAATGAAGGCTGCATAGTGGAATGTACTCGGGACGGGGGATTGTATACCAATGAAGGAATTTTTCTTTTACTTTTCAAAGAGAAGCGTGAACTGGGGAGTAGGGGTGGGCAGGGAGAAAAGTGCAACAATGAATGAATGGAAATCCGAAGTCTCTGTAAATGTTCATTAAAATTAATAAAATTTTTTAAAAAATTAAAAAAAATAAGAGCTGTTTGAAGGGCGTGTCAGGCTGGGAGAGAGCTTGTGTCAGGGACACGGTCAGAAACCCTCCAGTGGGATTTCAGAGGCTATAAATCGCACGACAAAAGACTGTAGATTGCACATCTTTCTCACTTGGAGCAGCTGGTACATCTGAACCCATAAACCTTTGAGTTGACTGTTTAAAGCCTTACCCACGATTGCTCTTGTTGTTGGGTACCATTGAGTCAAGTAACATTCATAGCCACCCCAGGAACGACAGCTTTGAACCCTGTGCCGTACTCCCTGTGCCGTACTCCCCATCTTGGACATACTCAAGCCCATTGTTGCAGTTGCTGTGTCAATCCACCTGGTTGAGAGTCTTCCTCTCCTCTATCTCTCCACATTCCCAAGTATGATTTCTCCGTGGAACAGCTTCTCCTAGCAACATGCCCAGAGTATGTAGGATGTAGCATTATCATCCTGGCCTCCAAGAAGCCCCCTGGCTGCACTTTTTCTAAGACATATCTGTTTGTTCTTTTGCCAGTCCATGGGATCTTCAATACTCTTCTCCAACACCTCAATTCAAAGGCATCAGTTGTTCTTCTGTCATCCTTACCCACTAGATTGTAAAACAGACCCTGTCATGGCTCCAGATGAATTAAATCAGTCTCACTGAGAGTGAAGACCAGGCGTCAGCATTTTAAAACATCTTAAGGTGACTCGGGGCACAGATGAGGGTGACGACCATTGATCTCATAGTTGGGAACCATTGAGTTGCCTGCGACTCAAAGTGACCTTATGACTAACAGATCAAACCTTACCCTATGTTGGTCATCCCCATGGTCTCTTACATGCTCAGACCCATTGCTGCAGGCACTGTGTCAATTTATCCCATTGGAATTTTTCCCTCCTTCACTGGCCCTCTACCTTTCTTTCTTTCAGAAGAAGAAAATGAGTTATCTGGCAGAGGGAAGGTTAAATTACAGAGTCAGGGACAAAGCTCATTTGTTAGTTGCTGAACATGTTCTAGTCCAAAGATTTCTTCAACTAACCTATAATGCTGCCTCATTATGCCAAAGTCATTTAGAATTCAAAAAGCACAGATTTGGCACTTTTCCTAATTAGAAAGTGACTACAAGTGTCAGTTTTTCATTATTATTATTATTTAAATATCTTTAAATATTTATTTACGACAAGGCTGGTGTCACTGCAAAGGAGAGCAGGTATCTAAATTGAAGAACCTTCTAGTAAATTTTGCCTTAGAAGGAAAAGACTCATCAATAGTTAAATACTTGCTGAATGAGTAAATGAATGAATGAATGAATGAATGACCTCTTTGTAATTAGATCCCAATTAAGCAGAAAGAAAGGAAGTTCATATGCCACCTCTTAAGTAAAATTAATTAAACATTAATTTCACATCTGAGATTAACCTCAAGATAAACCAGCTCTTAGAGTCACGTTTGACTAATTTATGAAAACCTATATTTAGAGTAGGGTGAAGAGTGTCAGGAGCTTGGATTTCCTTGTTCTCGCGTTGCACAAGCCGCGCCAGTTCAAAGAGAGGAGAGGCACTTTCACAGGCTGCACAGCTGTTTGTGTACCCTGCTGTGTTGGCCTCCAAACCAGGCTGCTTGCCTTACTTTAGAGAATGAATCAGATGCACCACTTCTGGAGTTCATGCAGATTAAACGGGGTGGGAGGAAAGGCTTGCATTATAGATGCATTTCAGGGAAGAAAGTCTGAAATTATAATGCAGTCACAATAACCATCTACTCTCACCCAAATGGGCACGGTTATTGCATGATAATTACATGGACCTGATCAGCAGTTTGGCTGCTGTCAAGGAAGAATGAATCAATCGATTATCAGTGACATTGCCGTCAACCTATAATGTGGCTGAAATACGATTATTAAAATTATCATTTAATATTATGGCCCCTTCACTAGTACTTGTTGTCTATTCCACTTTTTTCAGTCTGTTGTGGTTTTTAGGGGTTTTTTTGGTTGTTGTTTGTGTTTTTCTAGCAGTTGGTTCCATACCTGCAAAGCTCTTTCTTGAATGGATGTGAACCCCCTTGAGATTATAGTACCAAGCTTATTAGAGGATACATTTCTTTTGTTCGATTGCCTTGTGTGGAACTCTGCTCAGCACTGAGATATGCAGCAAATGCTTTCTGAGTTATGTTGGGAAACAAACATGTGACTGAATCCCCTGTACCAGAAAGTATTGTTATACACTATAGAATGAAAGATCATGTAACTCCCTGGGGGTTTCACTGTTATCTTGTCTCTCTCTCTCTCTCTCTCTCTCACACACACACACACCCCTTATACATATTCCACCACTGAAGAACTGTGATATAGGAATCTAAAGGAGTCCTAGTTGGTAATTTGAACTTACTAGACATTGTGTCATGTAAATCAAAAGACTGGGAAAACAGCTGTCAGAGGCCTCTGTTAGAGTACTGAAGAGCAAGATGTCAATCTGGAGACTAAGGTGAGTCTGATCCAGGCCATGGTCTTTGCAATTACTTGCTATGCATCAGAGAGCTGGACAATGACTAAAGATGATAGAAGAAGGAACAATACCTTTGAGGCGTGGTGCTGGAGAGGAGTGTTGATCATTCCGTGGACTGCCAGGAGAACAAACAGGTCAGTACTGGAGAGGGTGAAACCAAACTGCCCTCTGGAGGCAAGGATTCTGAAGCTCCGTCTCACATACTTTGGACACATACTGGGCCAGGAGGGACCAGTCCTTGGAGAGGGACATCACACTTGGAATGGTGGGGGGACAGCACAGGAGGGGAAGACTCTGGATAATATGGATTGATTCAGCAACTGGAGAAATGGGGTTAGGTCTGTTGGAGACAATGAGAGTGGCTCAGAATAAGGCAGGCTTCAGAGCTATTGTACAGAATAAGGTCGCTCTGGGTCACAGGTGACTCGACGGCATATAACAACAACAACAGACTTTATGTGCGAGAAAGAGGAGTCAGGCTGCTCCAGTTCAAATGTATGGCCTTGAAAGTCTGTGGGGAGTCCACCTCTGCCCTCCAGGGTTGCTTTGAGCCAGAATTGACTCAGTTACAAAGAAATAGAAACTAGATTTCATAGAACCAGATTTTTTTAAAGGCTGAAGGGAGGAGAGAAATAGAAAATAAAAAAGGGCCTAAACATAATATGAAATGTTAGTAGCTTTAAAAGAACCCAATAACACTTCTTTTTTTAAATTTTTATTAAATTTTATTAGTTTTAATGAACATTTACAGGGATTTTGGGTTTTCATTCCTTCATTACTGCACCATTTTCTCTACCCTCCTCCCCAGTTTGTTCTTCTTCCCCGCCATCTGAATGTCTGTTTTAATTGTCCAATTGCCACAGTGCTTGTCAAAGTCAGTTTTGATTAATCTCCTTTGTCGGTGTGTCCTTTGCCATTCCCTATCACTCCTCCCTGAGAGAGACTTCACCCTGATTCATAAGGAAAAGGGGATGGCGTATTCTCTTAGCTACTTCCTGCTGAAAAGGGACGCTGTGGGTTTCAGGGTGAAGATCTTCTCTCACTACTCTAAAGGGCCCCTTTGGCAGTAGGAAACACATAGACTATTATGGAGATTGATTTTGGAATTTAGATGCACTGTTATTAGTTGTGCTTAGCCGTACATGTTCATACCCCTGAAGATGTATCATGGGGGGTTTGCAACCTAGAAGACACAAATTTAACTAACAAGTCTCAATAACACTTCTAACTGACATGGGAAAGTAACTGTAGACTCTAGCCTTCAGAATGGTTTATATAAACCTAAAGAATACACAAAGAAAACAAGTATCCTCACAACTGGGATAAACATCAAGAGGAATGGAGGGAAATATGGGAGTGGTCAAGGATTTCATTTTACTTGGACCTACAATCAACACTTACGCAGACAACAGTTAAGAAAGCAAACCACAGATTGCATTGACAAGTCTTCTGCCAAAGACTTTGTAATGTGTTAAAAATTACACAACAAAGATGTCACTTTGGAGTAAAGTGCTCCTGACTCAAGCCATGGCATTTTCAATCGACTTGTATTCTTGCAAAAACTGGACGATGAGTAAGAAGTACTGAAGCAGAATTGATGCTTTTGAGTTGAAGTGTTGATAAGGTAAGGAATCTTCAATCTATCAAGGTTTGCCAGAAGAGCAAACAAATTGATCTTGAAGAAACACAGCCATAATGTTCCTTAGAAATGAGTGTGGCTTGGTGAAACATTTTCTTAGGTGCTTTGGATATATTGTCTGGAGGGATCAGTTCCTAAGAAAAGACTTGGTAAAGCATAAAGGCTGGACACCACAGTTGTGATAATGGAGTCAAACAGTAATGATTGTGAGCATGACATAGGACAGGGCAGCACTTGGCTTTGTGATGACACTTAACAATATGCGCAACAATTTTATCAACTAAAGAAGACATGATTAGATAGCAAAGAGGTGATATATACTACTTCCAACCTATTGTTGTTGTTGATTGTCATTGAGTTGAGCACAACTCCTAGCAACCCTATGAACAGAAGGCCTGAAGCCTTTCGATACCTACCGTTTTTCCATGTACATAGAGTTTCCAGAGGTATTTGGTTTAGAAAGTGGATGCCATTCCTGCTTCCAAACCTATATTAAACTGGAAGCTCCACCAAACACTGTCCACCACGGGTAACCGTTAAGGCATTTGACCCTCCAGTGGCACAAGATTCAGCATCATCAGCAAACCCAGATTACCCTAGTGCAGCAAATTGACAGAGGAGTGCTGTACAAGTTAGAAGAATGTTCCTCCAAAATAAAATATCACTAGACCCTGGGGACCAATCAACTTTTAAATACAAGGGAGATAAATATATATATTTGTTGTTATGTGTCGTCGAGTCACCTGTGACTCATAGTGACCCTATGTACAACAGCCTTAAACCCTGCTCTATCCCATACCGATCTTACTGTCACTGACATGCCATCCCCATTACCCCAGTGACTGAATCAAGCCATCTCATCAAGGTTCTTCCTCTCCTGCGCTGTCCCTCCCCCTCCCATGCATGATATCCCTCTCCAAGGACTGATCCCGCCTTGCAACGTTTCAAAGTATGTTAGATGAAGCTTCATGACCAAAAGTCCTGAAGCCTTTTTAGAACTATCATCATCTCTCCAAGTCCACTGAGTTTTCAGAGGCATGTGGTTTAGGAAGTGGATGCCACTCCTGCTTCCAAACCTGAATCAGTCTGGGAGCTCCACCGAACACTGCCCACGATGAGTAGCCATTATGATGTCTGGCACACCTATGGCACAGTTGTTCCATTATGGCATTTGAGACCCAACTTAGCTAAAAAAAAATCCTCCAAACCCCAAACCCACTCAAAACACAAACACACATGCACAAACCCATATAAGAAAGCCTTTAAACTCATTGCCAAGGAATTGGACCATTGGGTTTCGGAGGCTATGCCTTGCCTGGGAGGAGAATGCCTCTCTTTTTACATCAGAATCACTGGTGGATTCGAACCACCAGAGAGACATGGCCTTTGAGTTAGCAACACAACTGTCACCAGAGTAGAATATTCTAAATATTGTGGTTTAGAACTTAATACATAATTGCCATTGGGTTACACACAGGCTGTGCTTGTTCTTTCAACCATAAAGAATCTCCTCCTCCCTCCTTAGAGATCAGGAAATTCTGGAAAATGTCTTTCTTTAGTTTACTCGTAGATGCACTGTGAATCGTCTTCAAAACTCTGCATAAAATTTCTCTTTTGAGGAGGGAGCTGTGTGTCAAAGGAAGGACTTACCTCCTGTCCTTTGACCTTTATAAGACAGGCTCCTTCAGCTCAATGTAAGACCATTTCCCCATTTTTCCTAACTTGGCATCAAGTACCCTTTCAAACAAGGGCCAGACACATTTTCTGTAAAGGGCCAGGTGGTTAATATTTTGGCCTTGTAGACCATAAGTTTGCTCTCTGTCACTCCTCCTCGACTCAGCCTTTGCAGAGGGAAAGCTCTGGTAGACAATATGTAAACAAGTGACCATGGCTGTGTTCCAATAACAGGGTATTTACAAAGCCGGCAGCTGGCCAGATTTCCTGCGGCCTGGACTTAGCTGACCGGTGTCCTAGCACATTACTCCTTAAGGTGGTCCACAGACCATCAGAACCAGTGCCACCTTCAGCATCTCAGGCTCCTCCTTCGACCCACTGAATCCCGATCTGCATGTTAGCATGGTTTCCAGGTGATTCATATGCATAAGCAAGTTTGAGAAGCGCTGCCTGCAGATGAATAACACAAAGGAGACATCTGGGAGCATATTGTTTCGTGCTCACAGTGGGCTGTCTCCTCAGAATGTAACTTGCAGGCCTTTTTCAGCCTCTCCTTTCTTTGCCAGTTTCCTTCCCCTGATACACTCTCTCTCACCCACCAACCGCATGCTCTGCTGAGGCTGTCAGCTTGCTTTCCCACCTCCTCAGCCTCGCAGCTGCTCATTCCCCAGGTTCCGGGTGTCCTCCAGGGAGGGCGTGGGGAGACTCGGCAGAGGGAAAGGCTTTGGCCGGCTGGATGCAGTTCCGAGTACACCCTGGTGGAGACTCGTGTATTTATATAACACCCCTGTGTACCCACCCCTTTGCCCACACTGCCTCGCCTTTCAAGTGCCCATATAACAAGAGAAGGACTTTCAGGGGACTGAAGTGGTTTCTCTTCTGCATTGTGATACTAAAGACTTTCACGAATGATTAACACTTTTCAGTAAAACAGCAATGGTAAGAGAAGAAGAAAATTTCTAAGCGTTCCGGGGCAGCAAAGCAATTGAACTCTTCTAGCAATTTCCTAAATGGAATGCAGAGACCTTAATTATGATGCATGTTTCTTCAGGTAAGACTCTCAAGCCATTCAGACTAGGCAATTATGTGATTTTCCTGCTGTTCCTCCTCCCCCTTCTCTTTTATCCTCCTTTATTAACATGGATATCTATTAGAACGAAGTGGCCCACACATAACTTTGGGTCAATTCAAGTGGGTGCAAATTGATTAGTCAGCCTAGAAATCTGATTAAGGCAGCCTTCAGCTCCTCTGTGATGGCTGGCGGGTAGAATGTGCTGGTTCCTGCCTGTATCCACACTTCAACACACCCAGTGACAAACAACTGTTCTACCAGAAGCACCATTGTTGCTAGGTGTTGTTACAGTCTGTTCTAACCCATAGGCAGCCTAAGCTCAAGAGAAAAAAAAAACACTGCCAGGCTTTCTCTGGAGGCACCGGCCCTAGTGCCTGATATACAGAAAGTCTTCAAGAGATGCTTGTTGACGGCATAGCCTTTCATGCAGCGCAGAACGTGGTAAGTGCCGAGAGACACCTCATTGAAACGGAAGTTGCATCTCCCTTACTTTCTACCCATTATCCTTTCTACCATCTCTTGCAACCTGAATTTGAGCCCTTGTTTTAAAAAAGACCAAGAATAAATACAGTTCTACTTTACTCGGCCTGGTACTGTTCATTCATTATCATATTTAATCTTCACTATAAATCAAAAGGCAAAGTCATTGCCATTGAGTGAGTGCTGGCCCTTAGCTGAGCCTTTGCTGGCTTCCTGAGGCTTTCAGCCACGTGGAGAAGATCTTTATGGAGCTGCTGATGGATTTAAACGACCAGAGAGATGTGGTCTTTGGGTTCACAGTGCAGGCCACCAGAATGCCTGTCACAATAAGCAATCACTATTTTATCCTTATTTTAAAGATGGGGAGATAGAGACTTTGTCAGCATAACTCGTCTGAATTCTTAGGACTAGAATGTATTGCAACAGAGATTTGAATACAGGCAGCGTAAGTGCGAAGTGAAGGCATTTAATCATTAACTATACCATAGGGCTCAAAATAGAAACTTAGGCCGTGCAGGGTTCTCCAATGACTAGCCTTCCATTCCATGTAAGTACGAGATGCAGAGTGAGTCACGGACACTTGAGGCCCGTGTACAGGAAGCTATTATGCATGGGTCATCAGGAAAGGCATTGGAAGCTGATGCTGACATCCTATTAGTCCCTCTTAAGTGCAGCAATGCAAAAATCCCTTACTTAGTCAGGGGACCCATTACCATCAGACGCATAGCTCTGGTAAAAACATAAATTGTGGTGGGCTCCCTGCAGAGATAACTGGTGGGATCCCAGTCATCACCTTTCACTTTTTCCCTGACAGTCAAGTCTCCAGGCTTCACACCAAAGCCTCTCAAAAGAATCCCAGGGCTCCCAGCTGTGCTGCTTGGTGTAAGCAATGCATTAATGGTGTGAAAAATTGCAGCTTACAAGTCCTTCCTGGAGCAATGGCAGTGGCAGTAACAGACTGCTTCTACCACCATGGGGGCAGGTCTCCCGGCAGAACATACAATTTCCGAGAATTACAATAGCCCGGCTCACCTCGGATGCATAGAGACTGACTGGCACTCCATCTGTATTTCTGTGGTGGTGAGGCTGAATATTTGCCTGGAGCCCTGCTGTTGCAGGCAGTTACAGAGGCCAGCAGAACAGGGAGAAAGAGGCGGATGGACAGCATCTCAGCTACTCTGCAAAATCAAACCTGAAAGAGAGGTGGAAAGCAGCATGCAGGATTTCCCTCTTCCCTTGATTGATAATGACAACAAATCATTATTTATGGGTCGACATCACCAAAGTTGCTTTTGTGGATGGTGGGCTAAAAAGTGTGAAGTCGTTTGAGGAGCTTTAAGTGGTAGACAAATACAAGGTAGATACTCCCATGGTCATCGGTGGGTTGTGCAGGAAAGGTGGGACTAAAAGAAATGTGTCAAAGAAAGAAAAGAGTGTGCTCGGAAGACCAGAATGTGTGTGTTGTGTGTGATAGTGCGTTCTGTTTTGAAGGCCATTCATAAGCATGATATTAGAATAGAGGGAGTGACTAGTATGATTCAGATGGAGCTTCAGTAACTTGGTTACCAATCGGTCTCTTTGAGTAACATGCCTGTCACTGAAACAAAGTGCTGGTGGGTCATATCTGTGCTCTTCCTTGAGATGTTATCTAATCCAGCTTCTGTAATTTTTGCCCAAGTTCATTGCTACCCAATCACTCTTTTATTGGTATCTTTCATACCAGATTCTTTCAGACTTGTTCATTTACTCAACACGCACTTGGTGAAGACCATCAGTGTGTACTGAATGCCGTAGATTGAGCACTAGACTACCCATGAGAAAAGGGACAAAGAGGAGACTCGGCCCTTAAAGATCAGGAAGATGAGAGAAACAAACCTGCACAGGTAAGAAGGTGTTACAGGGCCTGTGCGGTTTGTTGCTGTTATGGGCCATTGAGTTCATTATGATTTACAGTGACCCTAAGAACAACAGACCAAAGCTTTGCTCTCTCCTGCTTTATTCTCACAATCTCTGACTTGCTCAAGCCCTTTGTTAAAAACCACCACGTCAGCCCATCTTGTTGAAGGTCTGCCTCTCTCTCTCTGATCCTCCAGAGGGTCCCAGCATGATGCATTCTTCCAAGTAGTGGTCCCTCTTGACCATATGCCCAAAGCATGTGAGATAAAATTTGACCAAGTTTGCCTTTGAGGAGCGCCATGGTGACCCGGCCTGAAGATGGTTTTGGTTCTATAAGGGAATACTGCATGTCCCTGAGCTGGTTCTTTGTATTCAGCCTAGAAAGCTGTCTTGCTTTTCTTATTTCCAAACATATGCTAAGCACGTACTTTGTGCCAGGCATTGAGTTAAAAACAAACAAACTCTGGCACTTCCTAAAAAAGCTAAACATAGAAATTCCTTATGACCCAGCTATTCCACTACTTGGAACATCTACCTGAGAAAATGAGAACTGAGGCACAAATGGAGACTTGTACAAAAATGTTCATAGCAGCATTATTCACCAACGCAAGAACATGGAAACAGCCCAAATGTCCAATCACAATCGAATGGATTGAGAAATTATGGTACATTCACACAATGGAATACTATACAACATGCAGGAGCAATAACTTTGTAAATTATTAACTAATTTGTGAGGGACTGGAGAGCATTATGCTGAGTGAACTAGCTCAGTCCCACAAGGATAAATATTGTATAAAACCATTATTGTAGAATGACTATAAGGATCCAAGAGGGGTGGGAGAGGGTGGAAGCAGAGGGATGAGGATATGCAGGGTGAGGGGGGATTAATCATGGAGTTATACAATTTGATGGGGGGGGAGTGAAATGGAAATAATTATTCTTGAAAACAATGTATTCGGATTTTGTAAATAAAATAGTAGAAAATAAAAAAAAACAACAAAACACACCCAACCGACCAACCAACCAACCAACCAACTCATTGCTGTCAAATCGAAAACCAATTCATAGCTGACCTTCGAGTGGGTTTTCAGAGGCTGTAAACAGCACAGGAGGAGATTGACCATCGTTGCTGGTAGATTCAAACCACCAATAAGGCATTGAGTTCGGAACTACAAATTTGAGGATTTACAAACTCATCGCGAGGTAGACATGCACATAATTGTGTCCACAGAAGTTCATGCTAGAAAGAAATTAGGTGGTCTTTATACAGTATCCCTTAGTCGGGCATTCTTTTCCTCTGGCCCTTGAACGTTCCTCCTAGTTCATGGCCTCCTTAGTCCCCTGCCCCATGTCCCAATATAGTAAGTCATTACTAAGCTTGAGGAAGAGTTGTTATGTCCTGATGAATCAGAACTAACTTATAGCTGGTGGGTAGCAGTGGGTTTTTAACACTATAAATCGCCCAAGTCACACTTCTGAATTCTTAGTGAGTAGGGGTCATGTAATTAGCCCTGGTCAATGAGACAAGAGCCACTTGCTGTGTGTCACACATATAGGTGGAACATCTGAATTTTGGTGACATTGTTCAGTGTTCTCGTTTATCCTGCTGGCTTGGAGTTGATGGGAATTCCACCAGCTTGAGTCTCATTAGCAGAGGCCTCTGTTGACTTAGGATAGACAAGAAGGGTTAGCGCCAAGTATTTCTTTAAGGTCCTGAGATTTTGGGGTGTTAACACAGCATAACCCTGGAAATCCTGGTGGATACACTTTCTCCACAGGCTAGATGTCTCCTCCATTTGTGTGCATTGCTCTCTGTTCATACTCTTTCGTTTAAAAAAACATCCCAAAACTTTATTATTTATCTTACTGGTTAGGCTATAAAAGGAGAAAGCCAATTCTTGTCTTACTTATTGCCATATGATTAAGGCCCAGCACAGCGATTGATACATAGAAAAGAAATACTTGGAGAAAGAATGAATGAGTGAGTAAATGAGAACAATGAGCTGGAACTTGTCATACATGAGAGAGGACTATTCATTTAGAAACCAAGCACTTTTGTCAGGACTCGGTTCATCATAAAGATTCTGTCCTGCTTAAATCATTGGAGCATGACAATGCTTCAACACACTTCTCTTGCTCTACCCAGTCTGAAGGGAGCTCTGGTGGTCTAGTGTTAAGGAGCTGTTCTATCAATCCAAAGGCATACAGTTCAAGTCCACCAACTGCTCTGTGGGAGAAAGATGGCTAGTCTCTTCTCATATGACTGACTGCCTCTGAAAACCCACTGGAGGGTCAGCTATCCCTTGGTTCTGACTCATAGTGCATAGTAACAACAACACAATGACCACCACCACCCTGTCTGGAGTGAGCTCTGGTGGTGTAGTCTGTAGGGAGTTGCTCTGATAGCCCAAAGCTGGTGCCTCTCTGACAGTTCAAATCCACCGGTGACTGTGGGAGAAAGATAGGCCATCTCCTTCCTTGTCATTTCAGTCTCTGACTTAGAAGTTGGTTTTCACTTAATGGCGGTAAATTTTGGTTGTTTTTTGTTTTGTTTTGTTTTGTTTTTCTTTTTAAACCTGTCTGACGTTCCTCCATTTCCAACAAACTTAAAACTACTGATGCTCATTCCAAAGGGAGATTATTGTTCCCAAAAGAATGCATTTTTTTTTTTGGTTGATAGGAGCAAAGGCCTTTCCTGCAATGACCTTGAATCTACTCTGTCACCTACCAAGGTAGAGAAAGAGTTGTTTCTGGCTATTGACTTTGGACTTCAGTTAGACTGCAAGCCCCTGTTACAGCCAGTAGCCCACACCCTCCCAACAACTACACAGTTCTCAAAAACATGCCTTTGACGAAGCGACTCCCCATCCCTGCGCAAACATAACAATTAACGAAAGCAGGTAAAATTGTGTCTTGGGAAGATAATGAGGTTTACTTCCCTGCCTGTATAATTTTGCCTGTGCGGGTCTGGTATCCCAGTTTGGCTCTCATCCAGCTCACCCCAGGGAAAACAGAGCTGCTGTACTCCAGAGCGCTTTAATGAAGCACCTGCCTGTGTTAAGAAAACATCAAAGTTGTTCCAGCTTCAAAACAGGTTTAATTTTGGTGGCTGCAATTTTGGGGCCTTTCGGAGAACTCCATTTCACTTCTCTGGTAGTTGAACTAATGACAAGAGAGTAAGCACTGTCACCATTTTTGTCACATGTGTCACTCAACCCTGAGTCTTAGCACTTCTGTTTTATACTTCTCCCGTCATTCAGTCTGCAGACGCTGGGTTGTGCAGTGAGCACACTCAGCCACCAGGTGAGAGCTCGGAGCTTTGGGTCCACCCAGAGACATCTCAGAAGAAGAGGCTGGCAACCTCTTTTTACAAAATCAGTCACTGAAAAAAGCCTCTGCAGAGTATTTTTTTTTCCCCCGACACACCTGGGGTCATGTGAGTTTTAATGAACCTGATGGGAACCAGTTAGTCCAGGACATAAGCGGTGCAGAGGAGAGGCAGGCCGGACAGTCCTTGTGTACTGACTGGCTCTCGATCAGAAGACCTGTGCACTTCGAGATTAGGTGGGTTTGGGATGTGACTCAGTAAATACCCAGCAGCCCCTGCCAAGCACGTCGGCCTGCCTCTCGCTCATTCTTCTGTTGGACTTCAGGTTGACTTGACAGTGTGTTTTGCCTCCGGTATAAATTTCTTTCCAGCCTCTCATGCGAAGCCTGCTGAGCATTTTTGCACAGAGGCACTCACTGTACTGCTGATGCAGTGGCCCGTGCCTCCTGCCACCTCTCTTCGTCACGCTTGCTTCTAGTACATTCATCTTGTTGCTAGTTTTTGTTTCCCTGTCCATTTGTGGCTTCCTGTGTTCTGTCATTGTATGACCAGTCATCCTTATTTTTCAATGACAAGGACAGTCTCCTTTAGAGAGTTTGGGGCAAATTAATAACATGATTCATAGACTAAAGGACCAAAGTGTGGGGTTTGTGCAAGAAGAAACCTATAACCTGGGTTATGTTCGTCTAAAGATATTCTCACAAAGTCAGCAAATACAGAAGCTGCCTGTTTCACTGGGTTGTTTGTCTGCCAGCATGTTTCTGGGTTATTTTGAAGAACATGCAATAAACTAGTGTCAAAACACGAGCCATTTGGGCACTTCTTGCTCTGGGTGGACCCAGCTGGTGAAAGCACGCTACTAGTGAAAGACATCAGTTCAAGTCAGGCTGTTTCCCTGTGTCCTCTAGTTAGAGACTGAAGGCTCTGTGGAAACATCGTTAAATCAGGTCAGAGGGCCAGTTCTGTGTATTCCTGCATGACCAGCCATTGCACAGTGGCTTTCTCAACTTTTCCTGGAAAAGGGGCATAATCTGAGGAAGGCAACTCTCTTTTAAGAAGGGCAAGTCATTGGAAAGGGACTCAACAGTGAGGAAGGTATCGGCTGCCAACCCCTCGTAGCAGCTGAGGAATACATTCCTCAGTGCTGAAGGGGTGCTGGGTGCTGGACGACTGTGTCCTCTGCGTGGGTCCATGGGAACGTTAATGTGCTCTTACGCTGGAGATTGCTGATACCCAAAGACTTCTCATGCTCTGAGACGCTGGCTCATCAACTCTTGCCCGCTGCTTCCCTTATCAGTGTAACACGACTAATGGGATATTAGTGAGGCAGTTTTCTCTGACACTCAACATTCTTTCTGTCTTTCAAATGATAGTACTAATTAAAGCTTAAAGCAAATGCTGGTGGAACCATCTTCTTATGGCCTATGTGCTTCTGACTTGTTCAACTTTACAATAAAAAAAGGTGGGGATATTTTATCCTTGCTCAGCCCCTTCAGTATGCCAATTTAAAGTGCCAGCCATAGACCTCTTCAGATGATTTTTATTATAATAGAAACTAAAAGTACCTTTATGCGTTGTTGTTGTGGATGTTATGTGCCGTCAAGTTGCCTGTGACTCATAGCAACCCTATGCACAACAGCCCTAAACCCTGCTCTATCCTGTGCCAATCTCATTGTCTCTGGCACGCCTACCCCTATTACTCCAGTGACTCAATCAATCCATCTCTTCGAGGGTCTTCCTCTCCTGTGCTGTCTCTCCAGCCTCCTAAGCATGACATCCCTCTCCAAGGACTGATCCCACCTTGCAACATGTCCAAAGTATGTCAGATGAAGCTTCAGAATCCTTGCCTCCAAAGAGCAGCCTGGCCTCACCCTCTCCAGGACAAATCTGTTTGTTCTCCTAGCTGTCCATAGTATATTCAAGACTCTCTCCAGCACCAGAGCTCAAAGGCATCAATTCTCCTTTTGTCATCCCTAGTCATTGTCTAGCTCTCTGACGCATAGCGTGAGTACACTAGAATATTTCATGCAGTTCAAATCCTAATCCTGTTAAAGGGGTTACTTTCTCCCCTTCAACATGTTACCAGAAGGAAAGTTCCCACTAGTGTGGAAATCCTGGCTGTATTTCTGTACCCTCTGTCACTCCGTTCTGAGGGAGAGAGAGGACTATCTGCTGTATTTGGAAAAATAAATAAAATGTGATTCTGCTATTTGGAACACTTCCTTCTTTTTGAAGTCTATTTGTTTGTAGAAAACATACTTCTCCTTCTCCCCCACCCTGCTTCTTTACTCCTCATACAGCAGAAGACGCATGTGGAGAAAGCCTGCAAATGCATGTCAACAGGAGGATGTCGTTGTCATGCACTGTCGAGTTGGAACCAATCGTAGCTGACCCTCCAGTGGGTTTTCAAATGGAGTACATCATACGGGAGGAGACTGTCTACCTTTCTTGCACAGAGCAGCTGGTGGATTTGAACTGATTTCCTTTAGGTTGGCAGCACAACTCCTTACTCTTAAGTTACCAGAGCTCACTTAAACAAGAGGAGAGGTCTGCTTAACCTGGAAGGGTGAACTAGGAAGTTTACTTTGTTACAGACCTAAAATTGTAACCTGCAACAACATTATCACAGGTGAAAAGAATATTTTTATCTCAGTCTAGATTCCATATCTGTCATTGGCTCAAACTTTGGACAAAACAAAGAGATCTTATTGAACCTTCTTGAACCCAGTGCATCTGTCTTTCCCCCACTTCAGGCCAGCCTTGTCTGATTCTTCTCACACATGGCCATGTCCACACCTTCAGTTTTAGTATATCACAGCAGGTGACTTTGCCTTTAAATCCTAATTCTGATTTCATGAGATAGAGTGGCTGATTGGTTCAGTTTTGGTTAGATGTTCATCCTTGACCCAAGAAACTATGCATAATGTTGTTGTTGTTGTTGAGTACTGCTGAGTTGGAAGCAACCCATAGCTGACCCTCCAGAGGGTTTTCAAAGGCAGTAAATACATGGGAGGAGATTGCCCATCTTTTTCTTGCAGAGCATCTGGTGGATTTGAACCTTGAGCCTTTGGGATTGCAGTAGGTAAACTGATTTATAGAAATTAACTTTCTCAGTAAAGCAGCATTTGTCAAAGTGATGTAGTTATGACTGTATGAAGTTGTTCTCTACTCAGACACGGGTTAGATATTTGGGGTTAATTTCTTCCTATGAAGTTGATAACTGGGCAGTTTTAAATCTGCTCTTGTCGTCATGACCCTTAGGTTTTTGTTACTATGAATCTATATGCTCTTAAAAACACATCTTCAGCACAAAAGAGGAACACACTCCTCAAAATAATCAACCAGGTCAAAAGGGCAGGATTTGTCGGGGGGGATAAGGCTCAGAAGATGGAATAGGAAAAGAGGACAGATGGAAGCGAGAGCCACGGGAAGCGAGTGGGACAAGTACTTCGACAACGTGGGGAGTTACATGCATTGTCCTTAAATAGAATGTGTCTAAATGGTTGGATGGAAGACCAATATGCTCTGTAAACCTTGCCTCAAATCACAATAATAAGTTAAAAAGTTAGTAAAATTAATCTTTACTTCTGAGTGTTTGTCTAGATGCCTGCTCTGGCTGCAATCTCTGTGCTTATTTGATCAAGTGATCTCAGTCACCCCCACCTTCTCAGGTCATGTGCTCTGTAAGTTCTGTTGGGCAAATATGTGGGAAAGAAAAGACAAAGGAAAATTATTCTCCATGGGACATAAGGTGAAGCAATAGATGCTTCACTGCCACCTAAACATATTTTCCTATATGTAGATTGAGCTCTGGTGGCTTAGTGTTAAGAAACTGCACTGCCAACCCAAAGGTACACAGTTTGAGTCCACCAGGTGCTCTGCAGGAGAACACTGAGATATCTATTCCCATGTCATTTCCCTCTTCTGAAAACCCACTGGCAGTTCAGCTAGGCATTGGTTCAATTGCAAGTCGATGGCATACAACAACAATATGTATAACAGGGAATGCTGGTGGCCGAGTAGGCAAGGAGCCATGTTGACAATTCAAAGACAGGCAATTCAAAGCCACCAGCCGGCCCCCAGGAGAAATGTTTCCACCTAGAAATACTTCCCTATATGTAGAATGAGCTCTGGTGTTTTAGTGGTAAAGAACTTCACTACCAACCCAAAGGTATATAGTTCAAATCCACCAGCTGCTCCATTGGATAAAGATGAGCAGTCTTCTTCCACGTGACTTACAACCTCTGAAACCCCCTCAGGAGTCAGATAGGAGTGGGTTCTGACTTGACAGCACATAACAATGAAAACATATGTAGAATTATTTCCAGTCTCTCCCACCCCTCTTGGATCTTTATACTCATTCTAACGGTTTTATACAATATTTATCCTTGTGTGCCTGAGTTAGTTCACTCAGCATAATGCTCTCCAGTCCCTTCCAAGTTAGGTAATAATTTACAAAGTTATTGCTCCTGTATGCTGCATAATATTCCACGGTGTGAATGTTCCATTATTTCTCAATCCATTTGTTTGTGGTTGGATATTTGGGCTGTTTCCATGTTCTTGCGATGGTGAATAATGCTGCTATGTGAGGGGGGAGGGGGTATTATTTATTGGGTTGTACAATTGGATTGGTGGGGGGGAGGGACATTGAAACAATTTGTTCAAATTTGTATTCGAGTTTTGTAAATAAACTAGTGGAAAATTTAAAGCACAAAAATATGTAAAATTAGATGTAACTAAGATTGAGAGAACTGGTATCTTCTCGTGGTATTTCCTACCATCAGATAGTAGCTTACACTGCGTTGTTCCACTGTAAAATATGTGACAAAATCAGAGTAACTCAAACACTCTAGAAACTCAGAGTCATTCAAAATTGATTCCTCCAGCAATCATTAATGTCATGTGACCTATGTCACTAAAAAGGCAGGATATCAATGATGAGCCGCCCTGCTGAGAAATTAATCTTCAATCAGCAGGACTCTCCTCCTGTCTATGTGTCCTCTGGAAGTCACCAGGATATTTCATAGTTTCTTTTATTGCAGAACTGAGGGACATGTTATATGTCAAGATGAAATCAATGTGAAATTGATGGGCTGAGAGGAGTTTAGTCTTAAGGGCTTTACAATGGTAGAACAATCAACTTATTCTTTGCTTTACTGAACTGTTTCATTTGCAGTAGCAATTTCTCTAAATAAAGATTCTGTGTACCTCCTGAATCTAACTCCTTTCCCCTCACAAGTGATCTTAACTTCATTATTTTATTTATTGCCACGTTATTGTAGCAAAACTATGTGTTTATAAATATGGAAAATGAAACCTATGAAAGATTAAAAATTATTCCTTTTTTTACCACTATAACATTTTAGACTATTTCCTACCAGTTTACTTAGGCATTAAAAACATACCATTGAGCTTATAGTTAGTCTGTAATTTTGTTTCTGTTGTTTTTATTTTAGCAGTCTTTAATTGTGTTTTTTGTAACATAATTACTAATGTCTGCTTAATCATTCTTTATCCATTCTGTATTTAGTTGGACTTCCCCCCCCCCTTTCTAAATGTTATAAAATACTTCTTAATGGTAAGAAGCTGTGCTTCAATTCCAAAGACACACTGTTCAAATATCCAACTGCTCTGCAGGAGAAAGATGGGTAATCTCTTCTTGTGTGATTCACCACCTCTGAAAACCTGTTGGTGAGTCAACTGTGTGTTGGTTCAGAATCAATTACAACAAATAACAATTAATATAGTCATATTGGTGGTCTTCACAAGTATTTGCTATGCATCAGAAAGCTGGATAATGACTAAGGAGGATGGAAGAATCATCGATGCCTTCAAATTGTGGTTCTGGAGAAGATTCTTCTTGAACATAACCATGGACTGCCAAGAAAACAAATAGGTCTGTCTTGAAGAGAGTGAAACCAAGTCTCTCACTGGAGGCTAGGATTTTTAAGCTCTGTCTCACATACATTGGGCATGTGACCAGGAGGGACCAGTCCATAAAGAAGGACAACATACTTGGAAGGGTGGAGGGAAAGAGCAGGAGAGGAAGACCCTGGATGAAATTGATTGATACAGTAACTGGGGTAATGGGGGGTTGATGTGTCGGAATCTGTGAGACTGACTCAGGATAGGGAAGGGTTCTGAACTGTTGTATATAGGGTCACTATGAGTCACAGGTGACTTGAAAAGACATAACAACAACATATTGCTAATACTGCATGTAGTCCGTAAGGAGTTGTGCTGCCAGCTCTCAAAGGCCACATCTCTCTGGTAATTATATCTACCAGTGACTCCACTGGAGAAAGATGGGTAATCTCCTCCCAGGCAATTCACAGCCTCAGAAACCGAATGGAGGGCCAGCTGTGAGTTGGTTCTTACTCAGCAACGATGAACTGAGTGGATTGATGATACTACAGTTTGTGCATCTACCACTGCTCTCAAATTGATCCCTCACAGCGAATCTGTAGAGGGGAGAGCAGAACTGCCCGGTGGAGTTGCCAAGGTTGTGAATCTTCACAGAAACGACGTGCCTAGTCTTCCTCCTGTGGAGGGGCTGGTGAGTTCAAACCATCGACCTTCCCATAAGCAGCCTGCTACTTTAACCATGGAGCCTAAGGAAACGAAACGTTGGATACATGTACTTGTAATTCTCGCCTTTAGATTAATTCCCAGACATGGAAATGATACGTCAATATTTCTTTTTAATTTTCACTTCTTTTCTTCTTCTTCCCCCACGCCCCCACTCCCCCAATTCCAGCCCACAAAGATTTGCTTGGAAGCTTGAGAAAAATACACTCCCTTGTTCTGAGATTCTTCTGAACAAATAAAACATGTTTTCTTCATTTCAGGCAAGATGATTAAGTATCTTTTTGCTTTAGACTGTTTCGAGCGGCTTTCACTCCCCACCCCCACCCCCAGAAGCACACACAAAAAAGCTCACTATTCAATCATGGAAAATGGAAAGTTTCTGCTTATCTTGTCCTGCCTGGGAAAGAAATCTCTTGGCAATTTTGAACAATACAGTTGAAAGTGAAGAAGTTCTAAGTGATTTTAAGGTGGGTTTTTCCTCTCCCTTTCTCTTTCTTTTTCTCTCTCTCCCTCTTTTTCCACACCTACCATCTACTCTACATTTGCTACTGAAATCCCTACCCATAGATGCCTGTGATGCTATAAACACATAGTGGGACTTTAGTAAGGGCAGGACAGGATTTGAAATCAGAATATCTGGCTCAGCCTTGGCTCTGTGCCACCCACCCTGTACCTATTTCACACTAGGTAAAGTACTTTATTTGAAATCCATCTTCTTATTCAATACTGATAGGGGCCTTCTGAGATAGTTATCACCACTACCATGATATAGTTTGGGAAGCCAAGGTTTAGAGAGTGAAATAACACAGAACTGAAAAATGGGAGATTTTGGGAAGCTCAGCTCACCTCCTTTTGAGCCCTTGCTGCTATCGTCTGGAACTGTCCTTTATTACTTACGTTCCATTGCACAGATACTTAACCTTTCTGCAACTTCCTCTGCCCCTTTTAAATTATAGATAATTATTCCTACCCCCATAGGGCTTTTGTGAATATCAAATGAGATGATTTAAATGGAATGTGCAATTTAAAATGTAATGCAAGTGGTAGGAATGAGGGGTACGCTAATGAAAAAGATCACTGCTATCATGTTTATGTATTTGATTCATATCGACTTCTGGAAAGGTTGATAGATTGAACTTATTTTTAGGTATTTATTTTGCACATTAACATTTTTCCTGGGTTCTTTTTATTTTCCTCTAATGCATTGGTGGCCTAATGTCAAGAAGGTGCACTTGTCGAAGGCACGCGACTCGAATCCACCAGCTGCCATGGGAGAAAGATGGGCATTCTCCTCCCATGAAATTAACTGCCTCTGAAAACCCACCAGAAGGTCAGCTATAGGTCAGTTCTGTCTCGGCAGTACACAACAACAACAACAACAACAACAATGGGTTACAGGGAAAAGAGATGCAAAGCACTTGAAAATAAACTATTAAGATGTTGGATTAAAGCAGGGAAGTTTGACTTTCTTTCAAATGGGTTTGTCATTCTTTTACTTATTGACATTTTGCACAAGATAGTTCTTTGAGGGCAGCTATCCCTCTCATTGTAAAACACTTGGGCAATATTCTTGACCTTTATCCACTGTTGCTGTGAGGTGTCATGGAGTTGACAATAACCCTTAGAGACCAAGTGAACAGCAGATCAAAACCGTACCCTATTTATTGTTCTCGCCCTCACAATCCTTACCATGTTCAAGTCTGTTATCACAGGCATTGTGTCAGCTTCTCTCCTTGAAGATGGACACTTCTCTCCTTGCTTTTATGGACACTCTTAATTTCCCCATCATGGTATCTTTTCCCAAGGACTGATGCTTTCTGATAGCAGGCCTAAAGCATATGAGACATGGTTTCAGCATCCTTGTCTCTAAAGAATAATCTATTTGCATTCTTCCAAGACAAATCTCATTTGGCAGTGTACCATGGTACACTCACTACTTTTGACCATCATCACAGTTATAAGACGTTAATTCTACCCTGTAGAAGCAAACACCTTCAACATCACCATATTGTAACAATCAAAAATGCCTCTACATGTTGGCAAATGTCATCTGGGGTGGGAGTGAGGAGAAAAATAGCCCTTCTTTCAAGAACAATGATTTTAACGATTGTCTCATAAGATACAAATTCACATCCACTAAAATATTGGCAAAAATTACCAGAAGAGTCCATTGACAGAGAACTGCCAGAAGTTCAAGACGGGTTTAGATGAGATTGTGGCACCAGGGATATCAATGCTGATGTCAGATGGATCTTGGCTAAAAACAGAGAATCCCAGAGGAATGTATATTTGTGCTTTACTGACTTTGCAAAGGCATTATCTGGGTGGATCATAACAAACTATAGCTAACATTGAGAAGAATGGGGATCCCTATCAAACTCAGAAAAAACCCAAGCCTAGACCAAAACGTGTGTCTCATAGTTGTATCTTTTTCCATATATATTCATTCCATATGCTAAGCAAATAATTTAAGAAGCTGGAGTCTATGAGGAAGAATGTGTCTCTAGGATCTGAGGAAGACTCACCAACAACTTGCTTTATGCAGATGATTTAACTTTGCTTGCTGAAAGTGAGAAGAACTTGAAATGCTTCCGGCAGAAAATCAAAGATTACAGCCTTGAGAAAGGATTACCTCTCAATTTCAATAACACAAAATTCCTCATCTCTGCGTCAATATAGGCAAGTGATCATCTATCATGATAGGTGGGAAAGATTGAAATTTTCAACTATTTCCTCTTACTTAATTCTACAGTCTTTATCAGGGTTTATTTGGTATCAGAGATCAAGAGATCAGAAAGATTGGGAAAGTCTACTCTCAGGGACCTCTCCAAAATGCTGAGGAGCAATGATGTCAGTCTAAAGACTAAGATGCACCTGACTCAGACCATGGTCGTATCAGTCACTTGCTATGTGTCTGAGAGTTGAACAATAAATAAGCATAATAGAAGAAGAAAAATGTATGTCTTTGAGTCGTGGTGTTGGAGAAGAGTACTGAATATCCCAGAGTTTGCCAGAAGAAGAGATATGTCTTAGAGAAAAAGGCCAGAGTGTTCCTTAGAGGCAAGGTTGGTAAAGTTTCATCTCACATACTTTGGAAATGATGTTAGGAGGGACTCAGAAAGAGACTTTATGTTTGCCAAGGTGATGGGTCAGTGATAGAAAAGAAGACTGCCAAGAAGATGGATTGACACAGTGACTGCAGCAATGGGTTCACATATTTCAGAGATAATGAGGATAATACAAGATAGAACAGGGTTTAGATCAATTTTCCTTAGGGCCATTATGAGTTATATTTGCCTCAATGGCACCTAATAACAGTAAGATCTCAGCTTTAGTGCTTTTGTTCTTTATTAAATCCAAGGTATAATGTAAAAGAGTTAATTCTTCAACGGAAACTATCTCCATCATTTGTTGTGTTGGTCTATTCGAGTTGTGAAGTCTTGTTATTAGAACATCACTGTTTTCCTGACTGACCAAATAATTTTTACTGAGCACCAAATCCAACATCTGAACATGAGATGACAAAATGAAAAGAAATAAAGAAAACGAAAGACCCATACAATTATTATCAGAAGGCTGCTCCAGGAATCACAGCTCCTGCACAATTCCCCACTTTTATTACAATTTTGGTCCTCAAGAATGGACTTGTGTTGTGCCATTTTCAGTTCTTGTTACCGTCATTGTCATAACAGGGAATGAGCCAAATTGCAATGTCACAGATCATCTGTCACTTGCAATCATGCTGGGTTCCCCTCTGACCTCCCTCTATTCCAGAGCAAGGAGGAGGTACAGTCACTGATCACAGAGGAGGAAGCGCTCTGGAGAGATCATAGGCCAGCAGGGCCTGAGCGGCTTCACAGTTTAACACTAGGGCTTCTCTCCAGCAGTCTCAATTGCATTTGGTCATCCTGTCCAAAGAGTGATACGGCATATGGTTAGATGACATTGCTCAGCTTTGGAAAAAAAGCAATTCTCTTCAAGGGATGGAGAGAAAGGAAGAGAATGTATATTTTTTGACAGCTACTGTGTGCCACTAGCTTGGAACATTTACTCATAATTTCTACAATCTTTTTAGAAGGTTCCATTATGTTTCCTACTCAAGGAAGTGAAGTAACTTGCCTCAGATCCAGCAGGGATGAAGATGCCAATCATGCTTTGAGAGCCTTTGATCTTGTGAAAAGTGAGCACCTCCAGCCCATATTGTTATTGTTGTTGTTACGTGCTGTTGAGTCACAGGCGACTCATAGCGACTCTATCAAGGAGAGTCCTCAACGCTTGGGTGTCTTTCATCCTCTCTCCAGGTTCATAGGGTTTCCGGAGGCAAGCTATTATGGAAGTGGATGCCACTCCTCCTCCCAAGCTTGTTTTCATCCGGGAGCTCCACCCACTCTCTGTCTGCATTGGGTGCATTTGACACATCAATGTCACAGTGTTCAGCCTCACAGCAACCACAAGTGACCGCTGTATGGCAACTTGTACACCAGCCAGCCCATATTAGGTCTCTGAGAATCTAATAACAGAGCATATAATTATACTGTGAATAAGATTCAAATATTCAAAACATCATGAATTATTTTAAAAAATCCTAGCAATCTGGGGGAGAGTGGGAGAACCCCACCAACACCACTAAGAAGCAAATGCAAAGTCCTAGGGAGCCATGATAGTAATTCTGATTTTCTCTCTAAGAGGATGTGGAATATTTGTCCTTCAAACAGCTCCGGATTCTTGTGTTGTTCCCACATAAACTAATGTTCTTTTGTCCTCCTTGAAGCAATCTCAAAGCACAGCTCTTTGCTGTTGAGCCAAAACTGACGCATTGCTAACCCTCCGTGGGGGGTTCCAAGGCTGTAAATCACACTGTAGGATATTTGCCCACCTTTCTCCTTTGGAACCGCTGGTGGATTTGAATGTCCAGAGAGATGTAGAAATGACATATATTTCTTGTTTTGAATAGACTCTACTTAATCTCTCCACCAGGTAAGAGGAGTCCTAATGGCCCAGTGGTAGAAGTTAGGCACTTAGAATTCACCAGCAGATAGACATTCTCCTCCCATCTAATTTACAGATTCTAAAGATCTACTGATGCTAGATGCTAGAAATAGGTATAAGACAGCTTCTTACTCAAGGTGGCTTAGAGTTTTGTAGAATGTAAGAAATACTCATTAGCTTCTGTTAAACAGAAGAGATGGAAAAATATTAAGTGTTGAAAAGAAAGAAATATCACGTGAAAGGGGAGTAAACGTGCCTTTGATTTATAGATTTTAGCACAAGCTTTGAAAACAGTCAGAATAGCAGTCATGTGAAGCAAGCTTTAGGTTAAGATAAGGCCGCTGATCTGCTAATGACTCATTTTCCTTCTAGAAGCTTCTCTCCATCCACAGAGTAGCATGGACTTTCTTTCTCTAGCTATTACTTGCTATGCATCAGAGAGCTGGACAATGACTAAGCATGATAGAAGAAGAATTGCCTTTGTGTTGTGGTGCTGGAGGAGAGTCCTGAACATACAGTGGACCACCAGGAAAACAAACAGGTCTGTCTTGGAGAGGGTGAAACCAAGTTTCTCCTTGGAGGCTAGGATTTTGAAGCTCCATCTCACATACTTTGGGCATGTGGTCAGGAGGGACTAATCCTTGCAGAAAGACATCATGCTTGGAAGGGTGGAGGGACAGCACAGGAGAGTAAGACCCTGGATGAGATGGATTGATACAGTAACTAGGGCAGTGAGGGTAGGTGTGTTAGAATCAATGAGACTGTCTCAGGACAGGGCAGGCTTCAGAGCTGCTGTACATAGAGTCACTATGAGTCACAGGAGATAGGAAGACACATAACAACAACAACAACAGGTATTAGTTGTGAGCTTGGTCTCACAAACTTCAGGCAGGTTACTAGGACAGGTTATTCCTTGGAGAGGGACATCATGCTTGTGAGGGTGGAAGGGTGGTGAAGAAGAGGAAGACCCTCAACTAGGTGCATTGACACAATGACTGCAGCAATGGGCTTGAGGGTATCTGAGATTGTGAGGATGGCACAGGGTAGAACAGGATTCAGATCTCATACTCACAGTACTACCTAACAACAACAACACAAGAGCCATTAATTGTTAAAGTCCTCATTGTACAAAGTTCAAAGTTTGAGAACATACACATCTTTATTCCTATTTATCTCTTTTCTTCAGCAATGCTTGACCACACCTCTCTTTCTCTAGATAATACCCTCCCCACACCGCTTTCCCAAATCATCTAGAACTTCATCACTTTCTTAGACTTGTCCTCTTGCCCTGTTCCTGCTCAAGGGACTGGCTCAGACCTCATGGGGCAGACGGTTAATGGGACCAGGGGTTTACACCTGACCAAAGGGAAACTCCTTGAACCAAGCAGACTGTCTCCCAATAACTTAGACTAAGTGACACAGGGGCTTTCCAGTGGCAAGAGTGATTTATCTTTAATGTGAGATTGGAGGTCATGTTTGTTCAACCTGAAGGCAGTTAAGAGATAAGGAGATACGAGAAGAGGATGTTGGTAAGAGCACTTTATTTCCCTTCTGCAAATAGAGCAGCACCCTTATAAATAACATATACACATAAACCCAGCAGAAATTATGGCATTATGTAAAATAAAAATTTCTGTCATAGCCTGCCCATGTTTATGACATGTGTGTCTTGTGACGTTTCCAAGAGTGAATTCTGGCATTACTCATCCTTATTCAGTAGTCTGACAATGATATTTGTAATCTTATTTGTATAATAAAGCTGTAAGCCATAGTCCAAGAATTATGGATTTATTTTGGTTGAACCCAGGACTTGGAAAAGCAGCAGCTGAGATTATTCTGATTGAGATTGAGTATTTGCTCTGTTCTGAGCCAACCTGAACAGCAGCGGAGTTCCTTGTAGCTAATTTATACCCAGACATGTCCACCAGAGAAAGACAGAGTCCCATGGTTCCGGCCCCTATGAAGCGGGTAGGACAGGACAGTGCAGGTTTAAGCCCTGTTTGGTTTCAAACTCAAAAGAGAAATTCTCTCTTTTATTTTCTAAGAAAACCCATAACAACAACAACAACAACAACGATGACGACGAACTGACCTGAGAGTGACCTAAAGGACATTAGCTTATTAATCTTGGAGGAAGAATTACAGAAAGGAAAAAAAAGTGCTCAATCCAGTGGCTCGGAGCTGGATGTGGGTTCATGCTATGCCCACACAAGATAATGGGGGTCATTTTTAGGGTTAGAGTACTTACAAGCCAGAATATACTCACACATATTCACAAGGTACAAACAGCTGAGAAATAAGGAATGGGAAGGGAGTTATAAGATGCCAGTGGATCCCTTTAGGAGGGCAGTGCTTGTGTGAATCAACAAAAAGGGGAAAAAACCAAGAGAAGTGACTCAACTCCTACCTTAGCTAAAGTACACGCATCTTATGAGGCCTTTGCGGTCTCCTATACAGGCACCCACTGACCCAGCCCAGTATGTCCCCTGTGTGGCTAGTTGGACCTGTCTTGTATGAAGCAAGAAACACTCAACCTCTATAAACCCAAGGCTTTGATAGCCAAGATTTCCATACTCACCCTGTGGCTTCTGCAAGGATGAGGGATTCAGATGACCCAAATGTGGCCAGTTGGCTAGACAGTGGAACAGAATGTTCACAGGCACAGGACTCCAGCCTTGCCCACCTGAGTGGCCAATCCAGCCCAGGGAATGCAGAGCCTCACACCTCCTAGACTAGAACTGGCCACCCAGCTGAGAGCTGGTTCTAGGACAGACAAACGGACTTTTCTCTGCAGTGGAGAAAGCAGCTTGTAGAGCAGGGAAGGGTGCCTGCCAGTAGAGATTCTGCTTAAGAATCAGGGTAGGCTGGTGGGGTCTGCTGGGAACCGTGTTAACAGGTGACAAGAAAAAGAATAGTAAATCTATTGGGGGGGGAAAGAAAGAAATGAAAATCATTAACATGTAAAAATATATTGATACAGCACACTCATGAAAATAATGCATGCAATGTGGATATACATTCTTTATGTATATGGTGCATATTATTTGCATAAAAATGTAGTACATGCAATTTCTGAGGGAACAATTGAAATTGCTGGTTTTCTAGGACTGCTTCTAGCTCACATGTTGCTCAGTTATTCTTGATTTTCTCCTTTTAATCCTGAGATTTGAAACTTACCACCACTTTCTTCTTGTGACACAGGCTAAGTAAAATAGAGTTCTTGTTCTTCCAACCCAGGAGCTCTAACTCTAACATCTGGATGTACTGATCTTCTCATTCTCTGAACTTCTCTTCACTTAGTTTATGCCTGTGCCCTATTTTCTCAATCCATTTTATGTCTGCTTTCATAGAATTCCCTAATTTCCCCAATCAGTTGCAAGTTCCTTGAGGGCACAGACAATATCTCAAAGCTGAGAGAGAGTAAAATAGTTTGGAGTATGGACTCCAGAGATAGAGTACTGGGGTTCAAATTCTGGCCTTACCACTGACTCTCGGCCAGGAGAGCCTACGATGTACTCCTGTACTGGACAATTCCCTACTAAACAACTCCGCAGCAGAGCTATCAGCTGTAGAAAGTCTGACATTATTTTCAGAATTTTTATCCAAAATCTATTTTCCAAGACTGAAAATGGTTTAGGAAAGAAAACCAATAAAAACCTTTTAGGAAGTCTGTTTAAAATAAAGAGATTTAATTTACCAAAACTATAATTTGTACTCATGCTAAATGTCTCCTGAAAGTTGGAATGAGGCCTATGATTTTCACAGTTATTCAGGTATGTATGATGTATGACCTTCTCCAAAGTACTGAAGAGCAATGGTGTCTCTCTGGAGACTAAGGTGCATCTGATACAGGCCATGGTCTTTGCAATCACTTGTTATGTATCAGAGAATTGGACAATGACTAGGGAGGATAGAAGGAGAATTGATACCTTTGAGCTGTGATGCTGGAGAAAAATATTGAGGGTACCATGTATTGCTAGGAAAACAAACAGATTCATCCTGGAAAGGGTTAAACTGGGCGGCTCTTTGGAGGCAAGAATTCTGAGGCTTCGTCTAACATACTTCGGACATGTTGTAAGAAGGGACTGGTTCTTGGAGAGGGACATCATGCTTGTTAGGGTGGAGGACAGCGGGAACAGCCCTCTAGGAGGTGGATTGATTCAGTGACTGGGATAATTGGGATTGGCACAGGACAGAGCGGAGTTTAGGGCTGTTGTTCATAGGGTCGCTATGAGTTACAAGTGACTCGACAGCACATTAACAATAACAATGGTGTATGATGCATATTGTAAGGAACACAGGCCAGAGAAAAGAAAGACAACATGCCAAACCCATCCTCCTTAGTAAAGAAGATCCCACCTAGAAGTCAAGCAGTCTCTCACCTCCTCATTTCCTTAGCCAGAGCAAGTTACAGGGTCATAGTTCCTTTTGTAGGGGACGAAGTATAATTCTATCATATGCCTCAAAGGAGAAGAAATGAAACCTTTATGAAGAATTCCTGTTAGTGCAGCCAGGGTGTTCCTTAAAGACAAAGATCTTTAGATTTCTTCTCACATACGTTGAGTTTGTTACCAAGAGAGATGAAACATTGACATGGGGAATCATTCTTGGGAAAGTAGAGAGTCAGTGGAGGACCCTCAACCAGACAGATTGACATGGTAATGCTATAATGGCCTTACGTACTTGGGAGACTGTAAGGATGGTCCAAGATCAGGCAAGATTTCAGTCTATTGTATATAGAGTCACTGTGAGTTGGAATTTCCTTGGTAACACCTCACAACAGTACAGTGTCCTTGATGATGTTTCTTAACCAATGAGTGTCTCAGTCTCACTTCTTGAAAATAAGATAGTAATACTGTTTATCTACTGTGAGAATTGAATTTGCTCCTATGTATACAGTACTTGACTCAGTGTCCAGCTCACTGTTAATGCCACGTATATGTTACCGGGTGGCTCCTTGGAGGCAAGGATTCTGAGGCTCCGTCTAACATACTTTGGACATGTTGTGAGGAGAGATCGGTCCTTAGAGAGGAACATCATGCTTGGGAGGGTGGAGGG
>NW_006399764.1:4693950-4695451 GCF_000299155.1 Elephantulus edwardii | reverse complement strand
GGCACATAACAACAACAACAACATGTGTTAACTGGTGTTAACTGTATGTACTTAAATCAAGCTCCCTGCTGGGGTCTTCTTATTCACAGCCCTACCCATGAAGCAAAGGTCCTGGAAGACAGCACAGTTGGTATGTTCAGGGATGAGATCTTGGTCTGATTAAGTACTAATTCTCTTTTATTTTTTTACTTATGCAGGGATGGTCATTTCAACTAGTACTCTTGGTGCATGCTCTTTCTTAGAGTTTGGTTTTCTCCTAAGAAATAAATAGGACTGCCATGCCAGAACATCACATTTCCACTACCGCATCTACTCCGCTTTCTGCATAAATGGGCATTCTAAATAATCTGGAATAAAAGTATATAAAACTATTAGCTATTCATAGTGTCCACAATTTCCTCAAGGAATGAATCTTACAGACATGGGTCACTTTGAATATCTGCAGAGGCGTGGTTTAGGGATTTTTATTCTCTGAGAAGACACTTCTAAATAACATATCACATTCCTAACACCATCAGGAAGTGAGCTCTTCTAGCCTAGTGGGGTAAGGAGTTATACTACCAACCCAAAGGCAGGCTGTTTGCATCCACTAGCTGCTTCTAAAGAGAAAACTAGGCAATCTCCTCTTGTGTGACTTAGAACTTTTGAAAACTATGAGTGAGTTCTGACTGGATGACAATGAGTGAATGAGTGTGAACATCTTTGGGAAGGAGGTTTCTATTGGTTCAAATGACTATGTTCAGCATAGTTTCAGGGGAAAGCACAGGGTTATCAGCTGCACAAGGCCCAACATTATTCTGAAAGCAGCTATCAACAAGCTTTATATTCTAAACTGAGCACTAGTTAGAGAAAGAAAGGGTATGGGGGAATAAAACAAATTTAGAAAGGAAGTTTAGAATAAAAACTGGCCTGTAATCTAATAGAGAAGAAATGTGGTTTGGTATCAATAGAGAAGCAAATGAAGATTATCGTAATCAGAAAAAGGCAACTTCCAGGCTCTCATCCTGTGATCAAAGCAAAATTGTCTTCTTTTGAAGAGTTAGTTGCTCAGATTATTTGCTTGAGCACACCCACCAGGGGGCCTCAGTGACTCCCCCCTTCTCCAGAATGGATAGCAACTGGCATTCTGGTCCTTTAGAAGTGCCTGTATTGATTTACATGGTGTCCTCAGCTTCTCCTCTCTAAATGTACAGAGCGTCCCTCCATTCCACGGAGGCTCTACCAACGCCAGGAGAAGCTCATCTGGACAATTCACCTGGAAGTTTGTGCCAGACGCACCCAGCCCGGCACATAAGCCTCAACCAAGTTTGACTGATGACTTTCTTTTTCTTTTCTTTCTTTTTCCTTTTTCCTTCCTTCCTCCCTCCCTGCCTCCCTCCCTCCCTCCCTCCCTCCCTTCCTCCTTCTTTTCTTCTTTCCTTCCTTCCTTCCTTCCTTCCTTCCTTCCTTCCTTCCTTCCTTTCTTTCTTTCTTTCTTTCTCTTTCTCTTCCTTCCTTCCTT
>NW_006399764.1:4634103-4693740 GCF_000299155.1 Elephantulus edwardii | reverse complement strand
TCTTTCTTTCTTTCTTTCTTTCTTTCTTTCTTTCTTTCTTTTCTTCTTGATATTTCATCTGGAATGCTCCTATTCCTCATTTTTCTCTTTCTGCCATCTTTTGAAATCTTTCCTCTGCCACCATATCTCTGACTTTCTGCTAGTCTTGCTTGGATTTCAAATTTTGCTAAGCCTCACTCTGCTTAACAGACTTGGTATGATTATTCCCCTCCGTCTGTCTCCTGGTGGATGAAAAGAAGGTTATGTTAAACTAGAAGATGGTGTGAGTGTCCCAGAAGAACATTGTTGGTTGTACTTTTTTTGAGCCAGCTGCTTCTTGGGAGAAAGATGGGCAAATTTCTCCTGTGCACTTTTCAGCCTCTGAAAATACACTGGAAGTAGATCAGCTATAAATCTGTTCTGATTCTATGGCAGAAAGAGAGAGAGGAGAGGAGAGTGGAGGGGAGGGAAGGGAAGGAGAAGAGAGGAGGGGAGGGGAGGATAGAGGAGGGAAGAAAGGGAAGAAAAGTGGAGGAGAGGGGAAAGGAGGGGAGAGTAGGAGAGGGCAGGGGAGGGAAGAGGAGAGAAGAGGAGAGATGCAGTCATGGAAACTTGAAGAAGTTAAGGGACTTCCCAAGGTCATAGAAATAGGAACCCTTGAAATCTAACTCCAGAGCCCAAGCCCTAACTCACTATATGTCTGAGACATTAACCTCTCTGGATCTCAGGGTTCTGTGAGAAATTGATAGCTACAACTAAATGAACATTTCTCAGCTTCGGCACTTTTCACATTTTGAGATGGATGATTTCTCTCATCTTGTGCATTGTAGGATGCTAAGCTGTACTCCTGACTCAGTTCACCAGATACCAATAGCACCTGGCCCTTACGCCAGATGCAACAGTGACAAAATGTCCACAGACATTGTCAGATAGTTCCTGGAGGGCAAAAATCATCCCAGGCTCAGAACCACTGGCCGAATGGTCTCCATGATGCCTTGTAGATCCACTGTTCAATGTGAGTCTTTTTTACTTCCCTTACCCATTGCTGTAGAATTGAGTCAGCTCCCACCTTCTGGGAGGGAGGAGAATGCCTCACAGGGTTCCTAAGGTTATAATCTGTACCGGAGAAGACAGTCACATCTTTCTTCTCCAGATCAGCTGGTAGACTCAAACCACCAACAGTTCATTCAGCAACTGAGCTCTTAACCTCCCTGCCGCGGAGCTCCTTCTTCTTAGTTTACTCATCTGTAGATTGAGTTTATTCATCTGTAGATTGGGGGTAATGAAAGTAGCAACCTTCATGTGATTGCTGTGGGCACAAAGGGAGATGACAGACGGTAGATCCTGAGGGCATTTGTTGGCACAAGGTAAATACTCGGTAGGAAGCCAGATGCCCTATTGTTAACCCCACTGCTGCAAAGGGCTCTGGTGTGTCAGGAAGTGTGAGGATGGCACAGGATAGAACAGGGTTCAGATCTTCTGTTCATAGGGTCACTATGAGTTGTACTTGACTCCACAGCACCAAACAACAACAACATCCGCTTCACTACGGGAGATAAAAGAAAGGAACACAGCCATGATCCAGGAGGACCCTGCAGGAAGCCCTCCTCCTTGGCCTAAGCCTGCGGCCAGTTTGTTACACTGTCTGATGGAAGTTTCTCAGGTTTGGAGAAAATTAGAATAGACTTTAGACGTCCTCAATTAATTGGTGCAAATCACTTACATTTCAGTAAGATTTAGGGAATGGCCCATCTCAGATGACAAACTCTGCTATTTGTCATTTTCACTAAGAAAAAACCCTCAGCTCTTTTCCATCTGTAAATTCTGAAGAGAGGCTGATAGGTTTTCCTTATTTAAATATGGCACAGATGCATATTTAAGAACCCATTCCTTCTAAAGGCAGTGGAATTGACAGAGCTGGACCTTGAGGGTTCATTTGATATACAGATGCTCTGTGCGGCTTGGCAGGGCAGTTTTTCAACCCACCCTTGAGCGTTTTCTATTTGCTACCTTGGTTCTATTTTAGACTCTTACTTTACATACCTGTGACCTAAACCAGTGATTATCTTTCCCAGAGGCCAGACTGATTTTTATTTTTTTTTCCTTGAGCAAAGTTCCAAGATTTCTTCACCTGATTTCCAAACCTAAACAATGTTCCCTTTTTGCCCTTGACCTGTAGGGAAGAATCCTCGCCTTCTACTCCTTTCCTATACCCTAATTTTGGGGTCATTTATCTTCATAGTCAAACACTGTGACCATAATGAAGCCTTGTCAGTGGTTAGGTTACGGTTTGTGAGGCCACAGTTTGATTCTGAAGGCTCTATCCATCTTTTTGTTTGTTGTATGTTTGCTTTGAAGACCAACCCCCATGTGGATAGATTAATGTGCCCTATTTACATGAGGAAGAAATGGCTCACATAGATGTTGATGCTGGTGAGGTTGTGGAGAAACTGGAAGCCTTATTCACTGTTGATGGAAGTGTAAAATGTGCAACCACTGTGGGTGGCTGTATGGTGCTTTCTCAAAAAGCTGCAAATAGAAATACTATTTGAAAAATAAAAAAGAAATACCATTTGGCCCAGCAATTCCATTACTGGAAATATATCCTAAAAAAACCATAACTGCCACCCAAGTAAATATATGCACACCCATGTTTATTGGGGCTTTGTTCACAATAGCAAAGAGTTGGAAACAACCCAAGTGCCCATCAACAAACGGATAGAGAGGCTCTGATATATTCATGCAATGGAATACTATGCTGCATTGAAAAACATGTAATTCATGAAATATTATACAAAATAGGTGACCCTGGAGGACATTATGCTGAATGAAATATCTCAGTCACAAAATGATAAATATTGCATAGGGCCACTGTTGTAAAACAGGACTGACATAAGGGTTGAGGGAAGTCTGAGAAAGATGGGATAAATAACGTATACTGCATTTAAATAGGTCAGGGAGAGAACTGTTTAAAAGGGATATATGATTAGGTATTATTGTCATGACAGGAATCCAGAATGAAGGCTGCACAGTTGTATAACAATGAAAGATTTTTTTTTCTTTTACTTCTCAAAGAGATGAGTGAATTGGGAGGGAGAGGGTGGACAAGGAGAAAAGTGCAACAATGAATGAATGGAAACCCCAAGTCTGTAAACTTTCATTAAAATTAATTAAAAAAAAAGAATGAATTGAAGAAGAATGTCAAAATTCCCTGCCCACCCCAAACAGCCCCAGGCCTGACCATATTCTAATAAGATAACCAGATGGTCAGATCTGGTGATCATGGGCCTGGTCACATCCTGACAAGACTCCTGCCCCCAACTTCCACAGCAAACTACCATCCTCTCTCAATCTCCTTTAAAGCCCCTGTGAAAGGAAATTCCCTTTGCCAGCCTGCGTGCCATTCTGATCTTCTCTGTGCTCTATCACCGGACTTCCCTCTCAGATCTACTTAACAAAGGCCTGTTAGTTCCTTGGGACCAGCTTCTTCTCTTTCTCTCTCAGGTCTCTCTTGCTATCTATCATGGACCTCATGTCTGGAGGGCAGGCAGAGTTGAGGCACCTGGATCAGCTTGAAAGCATTGCCCCAGCTGAGCAGAAAGAGAACAATGACAAGGTCAAAGACAACAGTCTAGGGAAGCCAGACTGGACAACAGACAGACCCATCTGCCACAATTGAATTGATATCTCCCTTCTTGTGGATGCTGTTTTCTTGTGGCTGGTTCCCAGGAGTGGCATATCCAGGTGAAAGAAGGTTCTCTGACTCTTGCAACTTCATGGCTGATGCTCGTAGTAAATAGACTTCTGCATATTTAGAAGTGAGTTCATTAAACTTGTAAATACCGCTGCACCCATGCACAGGAGCTATAATAATACTTAGAGGATTTTATATTTAATTTCAGCAAATGGAATTGCATAATTAGACAATTCTAAGTAATTACTTTTAATTTTATCTACCTTGAGCTTTACCCTTCTTACTCCTTAGCTCTGTGACCTGCCTGGCCTGTTTCCCCATGCATTCATTCATTCTCTCTCTCTCTCTCTCTCTCTCTCTCTCTGTTTTCCTGTTGTGTTGTTTACTCAGTCTCCTCTCTCCAGTAGTGTAATTTCCTGCTGGGTTCTCCAGCTGTGAGACACTCCCTCAATCCCCCTCCCTGCCCAACCTCCAGCTGTCTCCATGCGTAACATCAAACCGCTGATTTTAACACATTTGGTTAGCGTTTAGCAGGGGCCAGGGACTCCTGTTAACTTCTAAAATGTGTTTATGATGCAAAGACACATTTAGCTCCTAATTAAGCCTTTCACTAAGAAAAAGAATAAAAGGGTGTAGAGGTTTGAGATTTTAAACAACCACTTTCAGAAAAGTGCAGAGACAAGTCAAATAAATGAGTCAAAGGTTCAAAGGAGTTTAGAGCCCCCAGCTCTGTTCTTCCTGAAGTAGGGACTAACATTTTCTTGCCTTCACTCAGGCTGAGCTGTTGACTTGGAAAGCAGCAGATATACCTGTTAGGCAGGAACCCCTGAAGTGGACAAGACAAGAAATGTCTTTGATGAAGGCACAGACGTCCATGTGTTCTGTGTCCTGGGGGTATGTTGTCATTTCTGAAACATTCACAACATGCAACGGTAAGAAAGAGACCTTTGTTAGCTTCATTCAAGGAGGAAAATTGAGATGCAGCTGGGAGAAGCAGGAAGCATCCAGTCAGCAAGATAGCAGAGAGAATTTCTATTTGATGGTGGCTTGTGAGCCTGTTTCCTTTAAGATAGACAAAGCACAGCTATAAGCAAGGCAGGATGTAAAAATAATTCTTTAAAAAATGAAATGTTGGCCTTGATTTTTGTCTCAAGATAGTGCCCCATGAACCTAGGCACTCAGTGAATGACTCCCATGAATTTTGAATGAATGGGGAAGACTGCATCCCAATGGCTGGCACAGAGCAAGCCCCAAAGACATATTTTGTTGCTTGCTTCCTTGCTGTTTTGCAGCATTAGTGACGTGGCATACAAGGAGGAAGGTAATGAACATAGTCATAGGAAAGCGTTTGCACTATCCTGGCTCTGACACCACCTGCAGCCAGATTGAAGGGAAATCCCTGATGTTCTGCTCTTCCTGGTCAACTAGTTTTCCAGATCACAAGATCTCTGCATTGAGATTCAGAAGAGGCTCACTGAGCTCTCTGAGTTCCCGGGGAAATCTGCTGTACTTTATTTTACCTCTAAGCTTCACAGACTTTCTGAGCATGTCTGCTCATGCCCTCCTGGAAGCAGATACCAACACAGACACAGTTAGAAAGGCAAGAGATTTAACATGTAAATATCTGTGGAAGATCAAAGCAAAGGGGAGCAGGTACAGGAACACGGGTCTTGGAGCCCAAGGCAGGTCTGACACTTAAGGAAGAAGAGGGAGGACGGAGTAGACAGGAAGAGCTTCAGAATCTGTCTCTCTCATCATTGTGCAGTCACTTCTCACACATAGTTGACCCTCTTTCTAGCAGAGTTCCAAAGCTACAACGAGCTGTGGAGGAGATTGCCCATCTTTCTCCTAAGGAGAAGCTAGTAGATTTGAAACACCAGGGAAGTCCAGGCTTTTGGGTTAGCTGCACAACTTTCTACAGACTGCACCACCAGAGTTCCCTTCCAGAATACAGGGGGCCTTGACCAGACAATGGGGGCGCTCAGAGCAAAGAGAAATCTGACTTTAAGCAAGAATAGCCTGCTTTATAATGAATGGGAATGATCGAATGAAACACAATGTGAATGAAGGATAGTGTGAAATACAGTAAATAGGAACTTTGTAAGCAAACCAATGTAAAATTTTTTTAAAAAACTAAAGAATAGCCTCTTTTTAGTACTCTCAAAGGGAGCTCTGGTGGCCTGAAGGCAATGAGTTGTGTTGCTAACCCAAAGGCACCCAGTTCAAATCCACCAACTGCACCATGGGAGAAAGATGAGCAGTCTCCTTCTGTGGGATTTACAGCCTCGGAAAACCTTCTAGAGGATCAACTATGAATTGATTCTCTGACTAGATAGCACTTAAAGCAAGAACAGTGCTCATTATGTTAGTCAGGGTTCTGAAAAAACAGAAACAGTTCAATCTCAATCTCTCTCTTTCCCTCCCCCCACCCCCAATCCACCAATCAGGGAGCTCTGGTGGCCTAGTGGGTAAGGAGTTACACTACCAATTCAAAGACAAGTGGTTCAAATCTACCAGCTATTCCTTAGAGAATGGTGGACAATCTCTTCTCGTGCAATTTACAGCCTCTGAACACCCACTTGAGGATCACTTATGAGTCATTTCAGACTCAATGGCAATGAATTTGAGTATGATCTGTCAATCTATATATTTTCCCAAAATGTCTATTTACTTCAAGGGATGTGTATCTGTGTTTCAAGGAGTTGACCTATATGATTATGGGAGATGGCAAGTCCAAAGTCTGTAGGTCCTATGGTAGGCTGGAGACTTACACGAGTTTACATCCCAAGATCCCTAGGTCAGGTGTTACAGGGAGAATGTAGAGCAAAGAGGGAGAGAGTGTTCTAATAAAACATCTACTTGTAGTTTAGAAGCAGAACACACCCTAGGGAAATTATCTTTTCAATATATGAAATTCTATTTCTATTACATCAGGTTTATTACATTAGGTTACATTATGGAAGGTGAGTACATCAAATTACGCTTGATTACCTTATGGAACAGCAATCATGCTAGTGCTGGGCTAAGCTACTGAGAATCATAACCTAGCCAAACTGATACATAAAAGTAACCATCACACCCGGCACGCTCAGTCTACCTGAATCTCAGCATTTCCAAAACCAATAGTAAAAGTAGTGAGACTTGACTATAGCAAGAAGATGTGGTAGTAGTTGGTGAAACCAAGTTAGTTGCAATTCAAAGTGATTTCATGTGACAGAAAAGAACTGCCTGATAAAGTTTTCTTGGTGTGCGCTCTATGGAAGTGGATAGCCAGAGCTTTCTCTTGAAGAGCTACTAGGTGTGCCCAAACTGCCAGCCCTTCATTTAGCAACCAAATAATTAACCTCTGAACCACCAGAGTTCCTCAGGTAGAGCATTGCCTTAGTCTGAACACTGCAGTAGGTTGCTGGAATTAGGCAGGTGGAGGCTGTTAGCTAACCATAAGTTCTCTTTTGCACAAAGAGCAGAGCAGTGTATGGATATGCTTTCAAACCATGATATTAGCTACTATTTCCCATCATCAGGAATTGATATTGACATCTCATTAAATGAGATATTAATGCTTAAAAGGCCACTATCACAAAACAAATTTCTTATTTTTCTTGAAAGACCATCAGAATTCATCCAATAATACTTCCCATCCCTATTTGCCTTTCTTATGATCAAACGTTAAAGACATTTTGCCCACAACGTAACACCTAAATGGTGTTCTAAACCTCCCCGTGAGACTGTTTCATACCATTTTCTGTCTGTCTAAATCATTCCACTTGTGCTGCTAAATTCTGAGTTATGAACGAAATTCCAAACATTCTCAACTTTTATAAGAATGCTCTCTTTATCTAGTTGTATTAACTGAACTCACTCACTTCATCCCAATACTGCTTTCCTTGATTCCTCAGGTGTTTGCTGGTATTTTGTGTGCTTTTACTATTTTTCCAAAATCTCCTATTAATATCACTGAACATGGATAAGAATGGAGTTTCTACCTTCTCCATTTCTCCTTCTAATACATTTCTTTTACTTTTGTGAAATATCTCTCTCCTCTCTCTCCTCCCTCCCTCTCCCCCCTTCTCTCTCGGCTTGGTGGCAAGAAGCTGTGCTGTAATCCCAAAGGCACATAGTCAAGGCCATCAACTGCTCCATGAGAGGAGGATGGGCAGTCTCCTCCTGTGTGATTAATTGTCCCTGAAAACCTGCTGGAGGGTCAGCTAAGGGTAGGTTCTGATGCTATAGTACATAGTAACAACAACAAATACATATATACTTTAAAAAATACTATCAGATTATATGCTCCCACTTTGGTAAGGAGCTTTGCTACCAACCCAAAGGCATGTGGTTCAAATGTACCAGTTGCTACATGGAAGAAAGATGGGTAATCTTGTCCCCTGTCATTTATTGCCTCTGCAAACCTGCTGGAAGGTCAGCGATGGGTTGGTTTAGACTTGATGGTATATAACAACAATAACAACTTTTCATCAGGAGCCTGTTTGGTGCAGTGGTTAATTTATTTTTTTGCTGTTAATGGGAAGGTAAACAATTTGAACCTACTTAGTGGCGCTTCAAGAGAAAGACCCACGGCTCCACTTGTGTAGTGATCGCAGCCAAGGAACTCTAGTCTGGCAGTCTTCCTCTGTCACATGGTATTAATGAGAAATGTAATCCATTTGATAGCACTCAAACAACAATGACTGTCACTACTATTACTTCTTACTTCTTATTGTACTCATTTCAAGCGACTTCCTATTTGGGCCCTGTCTTTAATACTATAACAATCCATGTTTGTACATAGGATTTTAGGCGTCTTTTTTTTTTTTAAGAAGTGGGTGGCCCAATATTCTGCCTTAATCTAGGAGCCCCTTTGCAACCTCTGCACCATGGGAGATCCTTCTGATACTTGAGTGGTGGCACAAATTCCAACATTACAACACACTATGAGCTACACCAGTACAGCCAACTGACAGACAAGTGCTGTACTAACAGTCTCACATAACACCTGATTTGACAGCACATAATAGCATATACATTTAAGATATAAAGTAATTGGCAACATGCAAATAATTTCCTGATAAATGAACTGACGGATTGGTGTACTTCTAAACACAAATCATAAAGACCACACAAATATCACAGCACACAACACCCTTTTCAGACCCCAGCAAAGGCCCATGGCAGGATGAGATCCTGGGTGGGATTATTGGCACAGACAATGGCTCCCCTGGATCTTTAGTGCTGGTTCTTAGCACACATCCTGAATCTCACCTCTACCAGCTGTGACCACTGCTATCATCCAGCTAATAGTCACTCTCATTTGTCCCCTGGACTGTTGCATTCTTACCCCATTACTGCTTATTCTCCACTTCAAAGAGAGTGACTTTGTAGAACCTAAATGACATCATCACCCAATAGATAGCATCATTATCTATCCTCATAAATGTAAGAAAAGAGTTACATTTAATTAAAAAAAAACCCTGTAATCTTCCTATAATTTATTTCATATTTTTTTTCTCTTATGCATATGTCACCCCTGAAGCCTACAAAGACTTCCCATTATCAAACCTAGCACAATTCACCTGTAGGAGAGCTGCTTCACTGTTTAGCCCTGTTGAGGTCTTTAGAAACTTTATGAATCTTCAAAACTCATAAAGAATTAGGATTGCTTGTTAGATCCTTGTACTTCACTAGACATAACTTAGACTTCTTTGTGGAAATGGAAAAAGAGTCTCATAAATTATTTTTATATATCAGTTTTACCCAAATAGATTGAGTATCCATATCACATGGTTGAACTTGGTGTCTGCCATGTGGTTGGATTTAATATGTTTCTAATGAATTATTAAATTAACAAGTTGGTATACAAAATTTATGCCTTTATTTTAAGAATATTATAAGCCAGCATGACATTTCATAATTTCCTAAAGCAATTTAGGATGTCATTAATGGTTGCAAAGGTTGTCATTTCTTCATTAGTTGAATCTGTGTAATAAGACAAGATAAGAACAAAGTATCCATTTCATCTAGGAAAAGTTAACCTAACTAGGCTTGCTTAGTGAGAAAAAAACCAAGGCTAGTTACATGCTAAATACACATTGACTATATAAAAAACCCCCAAATCGACAAGCCTACAACGTTTCAAAACTTTGCAAATGAAGACTATGAATCTATTTTCTTTCAACATCTATTTCTCATACTCTGTGACCCTACTGATGATAACGTCTATATTGGTTCTGAATGAAAAACAAACAAAACCACCAAATAACACACATTTGCAGCAACCTTTCATTTCAGAATGATTGCTAAACTATGGACTCATTTTCCATTCATTTTTTAAAAACAATGCCTGCCATGTGTAGTAAATAGTATTTTAATCTTTTTTGCAGAAGTGTGAGTGGTGTGCACACTAAGGGGTAATTCTGTAGGAATAGACTTTTAAATTCAATTCAGCACTTTTATTGAGAATGGAGAAGCTTAAAAATTAAGCCAGCAGGCATCTAAAGCCTGGGAGAACACTACTGGATGAATTCTTAATTAGAGCCAATAAAGTGTGTTTTTCGGGAAAACTTTCCCACAGAAAACTCAATGGCAAAACTCAGAAGAAGCAAACAAATTAAATTCCCTATATTAACTGCTTGGCACACTGCTTCTCAAGGAGTTGTTTAGTCCATTATGATAGTTGACAAAATTGTACTTTTCAAAACTTCAAATAACCCTAAGATAGAGTACCAACTACTGACATATTTCTCCCCAGTAGAAGACAATCCATACTAATTTCAGATCCTACTAGAATACTTACTGGCAGAGAGCAGACTTCTGGAGCATAATGACGAGCAGAACCAAAGAGGGAAGCTTAAAAATCTTCAATTTTGTTTCCATTCCTCTTTTTTTTTAAAAAAATTTGTTAGAAATAGTATTTCTATGACTTGGAAATACTGCTATGACATTGCATACTTAAACACTAAGACAAGGTCAAGGAGTATAAAAGAATAGATTCAAAACTGTAGACAGTGAATTCATCTGAGAAATGGGATTGTTAAACAGGGAGAGTGCCCCTTTAAAAAAATGTTATGCGTGTCATTAGTCTCTCAGCTTGTACACAATGAAAAAAAAGTTAAAATTATTACATTTACATGGTGATTTATTAAAAATAGCCCTTTTCTAGAACTCTTGGCTAGCAAACAAAGAGAGAAAATACACAATACTGTTTATAAGAATAAGATTCCTAGAAGTGGAATACTGTGTTTTAATTAGAGTCTAAAAGAAAACATTCTATTATTTTCTGAAGACATATTAGTGATATGCACAGCTCATTAAACTAGTTACCAGATCAAGTGAAGCAGAGTACTTTACTTCCAGAACTGTACAGTGAAAATATTTGCAAGTCATAATACTTTAACTATGCCTAAGATTTAATGTAAAATTTTGTAGTAACTTGAGTTTGGTCATTCCACCAGCTTTAGGTTGAACAGATTCAGCAGCAGAAATGGGGAATCCTGCTACCAGCCAGGAAGAAGCAGCAGAGAATGCTATTCACATCCTTAGGGACCAGAGATTCTGGCATCAGTCAGACCAAGACCCATAAGAGAGCACCAAGAGTTGCAATAGAAAATCAGAGACTGACATGAGACAGAGCTGGCCTGAGACCGTTTGTCCACAGAACCAGGACCTTTCACTCAAGCTTGCTGTAAGACTTATGGAGAACTAAGACAGTTTTTAAAGCCTCAAGGCTCAAGGCTGAAGGCCCTGTGGGTCTTCAAGGCTGAAGAAGATTTTTCTGCCTGAGGAATTTTATCCTGTTGCCAACCCAGGTTGCATCCCATTTATTTTCCCTAATAAAGCCTATAATTGTGAGTATGGTTCTGTGAGGTCTATGTAGCTATTGCAATGGATTTCAGACACAGAAGAGCAGTAGGATTGGTGCTGAAATCAGAAGAAATAGATACAGGAGTGTGGAGGACACATCTGACCTCATGGGCATTGGCAGTTCCCACTTGAGATAGTGGAGGTCAGATATGGTCGTCTTGATGCTGTCTTCAGCTTTTAATATCTCCTTTATTGAAGAATTATACTGAGAAAAGAATTTTAATATACGTCTGTTCCTATATAATATTTTGCATTCTAATGATAATACATATTTACCTGAAGAGACAACTCAAAACTATGCCAAAAGTGAATAACTGGAAAACATAGAAGATCGAGTTCAATATCATAGAAATCTTAAAATACTTTAAAGATTCTTTGTGAAGAGAGATTAGACTTACTTTGCATAATTTGAAAGGTTCTAATGAGAGTCAAGGAATGAAAGCTTCTGGAATCTAGATTTCTTGCAGAGATGTCCTAAACTGCTTTGGGATACTCAAAGTATTTAAATTGGGAAAGTACTAAGTTGGACATTAAATTGAGCAATCTAAGGTCAGGTTATGGTAGATGCGTGATTGAAGTAGATAATTTGGAATGTCTCCTAACCCTAGAATTCTTTGACTGAATTAAGAACAAGGTTATTTCACAAATAGAACTCTACATCATTACAAACACAAGTCACTCCCCTGCCCCTCCCCACCCCCCCCATTCACAGTTTAAATTTATTACAGTCTAAATTCAGGGTACTGGTTCTGAAAAATGTTTTCTCTTGTTGGTTCTTGATGAAGATACAAGTCACTTTTAAACTAGAATTCTTCCCATAGCTTTTCGGGGAGAAATTTTCTGTCCGTTTTCCTAACGGTTCAGGAAAATGCAAAACTGGGTGGGGGTGGAGATATTACAAGAAAAAGTACTAATGATAGCCTCATTCCTTTCTATAGTTTAAGAAAAACATTTGAAATTTGTCCCTGTTTTAGTCAGCTAAGTACATATTTTCAATTTACACTGCTCCAAAAAAGTTTTGCTTTGTGGACATTGAAGGATAATGTTAGGAATGGAAAACTTCTTTAGGAGAAATTGGTATAAGTCAGTTCAAATTTTTTTATTCTATAAATGAGTAGACACATGAGGCTAAGAGCTGTTGTTTTATTTCCTTGATTAAAGAATTTTTCACTATTTCTCTTTAAGCTCATGCATATTAAATGGACAATAAAGAAAATTAATTGGCTTCTTTGTGAATAGAGAGGACATAGTCCTTTCAGAATATCAATCTAGTTATTTTCTGAAGAATGTTGCATGACTTTGGAGTTAATTATGAACTACCAGTATACTTTAACTCTTAATGCTTAAACCATTACTGGTTTGCACATGGTTATAAGCAAAAATTGTCAGATTTTTCTCCCCCATGAAAGTCAATGCTAAAAAAGAAAGTCACATTATTGTGTATAAAGTTCTGTTAAAGCTACATTTTATATTAGTTTGCCACAGAAGAATTTTGACTGTACTTGTGTTTATTGTACAACATAAACTGTCCAAATAGAATAATACCACGTGCTTCAAAATAAGTGTCTACCAATGTAATAAGTACCTGAAGAAATATCTAATTATTTTTTATGAGCTCACAATGGGACATGTAGTACTTCATTATTTTATTGATTCAGCAATTATTCCTTTGCTCTTAAAATGAAAAAAGGACATTGATGCAATTTCAGTGGAGACGATTCAAGATTCTAACTAAATTATTGATACAATGAAAAAAAATCAATGAATAAAATATCATAAAATTAGAGCAAGCTGAGGGAGCCAAGAGAAAGCAAATATGAAAGACTCTCATGGAATTCATCCAAAAGGTAAAAAAAAAATCATACTTCTCAATAGCACAGCTCAATGAATAGAAAGGGGAAGAACAATAGGGAACCTTACGGTTCTGAGTAACTATTACAATTGAAGAGTGATTCAGTCCATATACTGAACATGCACAGTAAAAACTTAGTAATCAAAAGCATGCACAAACTGATTGATGGGAATCTCTTTAATACGTTGGCTTTTATGAGTTAATGGTGGGTGTAATTCAATCAGGATTAATTTTATAAAACATTATGTGAGGGAGCGCTGGTGGCCTAGTGACAAGAAGTTGCACTGCTATGCCAGAGGTGCGCGGTTTGAATTCACTAGATGCTCTGCTGAAGAAGGAGGGGCAATCTCCTCCTGTACCAGTCAGAACTGTTTTGATGGTACATATAAAAAATAAAAAAATAAAAGAAAAAACCCCGCAATGTGAATGAAAGCAAGTGAAACTTAATGTTGGCATATTTATGCCAACCAATACAAAATTAAAATGAAAAAAACTTGGCTTTTATTAGATTATATATAGTTTATAGGTTATTTTAATGTTTTTCTAAATATTGTTTCTGTTTTTGTAACAAATAAGGATATAGTTCAAAATCCCACAAGCAATTTCTGTTTATAGTTTTAGTGCAGTAGCTTGTTAGGATGTAGTACGGTAAGTGTTGGCCTACTAACTGGAAGGTTGGCAGTTGAGACCCACTAATGAGGTAGTCTCTTTCCATTAGGATTTACAGCTTTAGAAACATGTTGAAGAAATGCCAGGAGGCAGGGCAGATGATAGTGGTTTTCGTAGCTATTGAAGATCATTGCTATAAGTAAGAACAGGAAGAAAAGCTGGAGTAAGAAAAAACCCACAAATCTAATTTGTTTAATGATGATGTCATTGAGCTGCTGATATAGTGAAATCCACATACTCAAGGAGCCACGATGGTGGAGAAAGGGGAACTGCAGAGAGTTGAGCTCACACACTCGTTACATTTTTTTCTAGGGGCATTGGCTGACTGTAGGGAGAAGGCAATAAGCTGAGAATTTCTGGTTTCCTAAGCAGAAGGGCTACATTGAGGGACAAAGAAACAGATCTGTGAAGTCCTCCAGGCTGAGAAGCCAGAATTGGAGACGTTGGGGGCCAAGTTCCCAGAGAGAAGGAAAGTGTGGAGGACTGTGCTCGATACATGACTCGTTTTTTTTTGCAAGATGCTAGATGAATTCTGAAGCTACAAGCAGCAGGAGTCCAAGAAGCCAAATAGAAAAACTTCTGAAAAACAGAAAACTTTTGCTCTGCAAAAGATGCTGTTAAAGGAATGAAAAAACGATGTGTACTGTGCTCAGTGTCCTAAGAACGCCAATTACACCAACTTAGTGGATAATCGTGTTCAGGTTTTACTAATATTCTGTGAACCTTTTTTATTGTTAGTGGATAAAAGAGTACTTAAAGTTTTTAAATAGAATTCTGGGTGTTTTCGTATCTTTTTTCTGTCTGTGTTCACATCATTTGAGATTCTATTGATGGATACATAGATATTTTAGGATTACTATATCATTTTAAAGGAGGTCTGGTGGTCGAATGGTAAGGAGTTGGACTGTCAGCCTAAAAGCAAAGGGGTCGAATTCAATAGCTACTCTGAAGGAGTAAGACGGGAAATATCCCCCTGTGTGATTTATAGACTTTGAAAACCCACTGGAGGTCAGCTATGAATTGGTTCTGACTCAATATCTCATAAAAACAACAACAACAACATATCTTTATGGGGATCTGCTTATGATAAATTGAGAAAACCTGTCAAGGACTTACTTTTACTGGAAAACTCACTCAACTCACTACTTCTATGGAAGCAGGCAAGAAATAAGATGATGTATTACTATCATGGGCCTCTCCACAGTGCTGAACAGCAGCGATGTCTGTCTAGATACAAAGGTTTGCCTAATCCAGGTCATGATTTTCTCAATTACTTGTTATATTTCAGAGAGTGGGACAATAACTAAGGATGACAGAATAAAAGATGCCTTCAAGTTGTGGTGCTGGAGAAGAGTCTTGAACATACCTTGGACTGCCAAGAAAACAAATCGATCTGTCTTGGAGAGGGTGAAACCAAGTCTCTCCTTGGAGGCTAGGATTCTGAAGCTCTGCCTCACTTACTTTGGGCACGTGGCCAGGAGAAATCAGTCCTTGGAGAAGGATATCATGCTTGGAAGGGTCAACGGACAGTGCAGGAGAGGAAGACCCCGGATGAGATGGATTGATACAGTGACTGGGGCGATGGGAGCTGGTGTGTCAGAATTAGTGTGACTGGCTCAGGACAGGGAAGGGTTCAGAGCTGTTGTACATAGGGTAACTATGCATTGCAGGCGACTCAATGGCACATAAGAACAAGAACATACGATGACAGGTTTGGAAGCAGGAGTGGCATATACTTTCCAAACAACATGCCTCCAGAAACTCTATGAACTTTGATAGTTGTAGAGGGGCTTCAGGCCTTTTGTTCATAGGGTCACTGAGTTGTGGTCACTGTTGACTCGAAGGCAATCAACAACATTGCAATAGACAGCTTGGCAAGGATCTCTTTAAAGTGTTAAAGAAAAAGGATATTACTTTAAGGCCAAGGTGTATCTGACCCAGGTCATGGTATTTTTCATTTGCCTTTTAAGCGTGCCAAACCTGAATGATAGAAAATGATAAAAAAAATCTGAATGATAAATAAGAAAGACCTCAGAATAAAGGATGCCTTTGAATTGTGGCGTTGGTGAAGAATATTGAAGATACCACAGACTGATAATAGAACGAACAAACAAATCTGTCTTGGAGGAAGTATAGATCAACACTATGACTTATGCACAACAGATGGTGAGAATGGCACAAGATAGAGTCCCATTAGACATAGGATTACTATGTGTCAGAACGGTCAATAGCTACTAACATTAACAGCAACACCCCTCTTGCACCTTGTTCTAGAAATACTGATTCTTGTTGTTTTAGCAGGCTGTCAACCTGTTTGTCTCAAGCCCCAAGTTCTTCTCAGTTGCGTTTTCAAATTCTTTACCACTTTGGATCTGTCCTATGTATGTGCCTCTGGGTCTGTCTATGTATATATCTCTCAGGCATTCTATGATCTGAGTTGCAGTTTAAATATAATTTTCATTTTTAGAGACTTTGCTCTACTGTTGTCTCTTCCATATCTGCCACCTGAGAAATGAATTCCTGAAACTTGTATGAATTTGTGTACAGATTTAGAACACTCCCTACCCCAGCTACCTGCTCTCTAGAATTTCCTCACTCAAGTCTCCTATTTGCCAGTCTTCCAGGGCCCCATACTTAAAATCCTATGAAGTAGATTCAGGATGCTTGGGTTGAGATTTTAGCCATTTGAATGACTTCTCAGCTTTTTCTCAGAAAAATTTCTCCAAGTTTTTCTTTCTTCCACAATCTGCATCATTTGGTTTATTTTTAGGAGTTCTCAGACGTTTATTTTCTGTGTTTTAAGGGGAGCTCATGGATGGTACAAAGGGTTGATCCACTGTTTGTTTACTGAAAGGATGATACCTGGTAATATATTTTTATTATTATTATTATTATTTCCATCATTGAAAAGTCTTTGCAGTATAGTTAACTCTGCTTGGTGACTTCATGAGTCAGAACAGAATCAGTTAGTTTCTAAACTGGTTAACTTACAATTAGAACATAAAATGGATTACAGTGAGGCCATGCCACCATGCCAGGAGAGGAACCCTATTTACTTTTGGAAAGTACCTCAGGTAGACTTTGAAAATGCTTCGTTCTCATGGAATCAACAGGAAAATGGAGAAAATATCTTGATTTTGCTAGAAAAGAAGGCAAAAGGATGTCCACAAAGGGATTGTGAAAGATTTTCGAGACAGGGATAGAGAAGACTCATGTTAGCTGTTTGCCTTTTACTCTGTTTTTCCTCCTTCTTTTTTTTTTTCTTCTTTGCTCCAAATAAATTTACTGATTTTGCCTGTGAAGCTGTTGGAAGAAACACTGAGCCCTGTATTTTCACATAGCATGTAAATGTGTTCTAGCAAAAAGTCTGCTGCTGAAATTTAAAATTGTTCATTCAATTGGCACACGGTGTTTGAAGGACCACGCTTTTATTCGTAGGGTGGAAATTGAGTTTTCCTCCCTTATTTTGTCATGTGAGAGTACTAAGTATATTACAGCCTCGGAATCTTCACACATTATTTAAAAACTTGTTCACAACGTGAGAAGGTCTTGCATAGGCTTGTCTGTTCCAATGTGCAAAAATTTCCAGCTGCCTTTGGAATTATGAAGACAAGCTATGTTCCTCATTAAGTGTGTAGACTAATACCGAACAAAAATGGAAGCTTCCTACACACATCCTGAAATGTGAACTTCTCTATATTTAAAGTCACTTATCCCTAACTTTCAAGCTATATGTGCAACTTAATAGACCTTTTCTATTCAGAACTACACTTTGGCTTACTATATACATATTCATATATGGGAAATATGGTGGCGTATTCCACAGGAGTTGCACTGTTAACCTAAAAGGTGGCTGGTTCAAATCCACTGTTGGCTCAGTGAAAGAAGGATGGCAATATTCTCTCATGTGATGTGTTGTTGTTAAGTGCCATTGAGTCGTAGGCGACTCGTAGCGACCCTATGAATGAAAGATCTAAACACTTGCATAACTTTCATCATTTCTCCAAATGCATAGGGTTTCCGGAGGCAAACTATTTCAGAAGTGGATGCCACTCCTGCTTCCAAGCTTGTGATGTATAGAATCTGAAACTCCACTGGAGGGTCAGCTATCAGTAGGCTTTGACTTGACAACTTAGCAGCTAAATATAAATATAAACATAAACTATAAATAGAAATAGAAATAAATATAAACACACACACACATATACACACACACACACACACACTCATATATATGTAACACCTGGGAATTTAAAATTAATAAAGGTATGGTTAAATATTAATTTATAGAAGTTAATTATTTTTTAATTGCTGTTGTTAGGTGCCAATGAGTTGACTAGACTCATAGTAATCCTATGAACAACAGATGTGAACACTGCCGGTCCTAGCCTGTGCCATCTTCATACATCTTTAATACTCTGATTGCTGTTGTCACTGTCAATTCATCTCATGGAGTGTCTTTCTCTTTTTAACTAACCCCCCACCTTTCCAAGCATGACGTCCCTTTCCAAGGGCTACCCTCTGCTTGCACTTTGCCCAAAGTGTGAGAAATGAAGCTTCACCATTGTTGCCGTCAAGGAGCATGCTGGCTGCACTGTTAACAAGACATACCTGTTTGTCCTTTTGGCAGTCCATGGTATGTACGTTAAATACTCCTCTCCAATAGGATATGCACAAATTCTGCATATATTAAAGTTGAGAATTACAATTTAAAGACTGGTTTGAAATTGAAACACTTATCTATCTCTTCACATTTTGTTGTTGTTGTTATTATGTGCCATCGAGTTGCCTGCGACTCATAGTGACCCTATGTACAACAGCCCTAACCCCTGCTCTATCCTGTTTCAATCTTTATTGTCTCTGACACACCTACCCCCATTTTCCCAGCCACTGAATCAATCTATCTCACTCAGGGTCTTCCTGTCTTGTGCTGTCCCTCCACCCTCCCAAGCATACAATCCCTCTCCAAAGACTGGTCCCTCCTTGTAAAATGTAAAAAGTATGTCAGACGAACCTTCAGAATTCTTGTCTCCAAGGAGCAGGCTGGTCTCACCCTAGAACGAACTTGTTTGTTCTTCTGGGAGTCCATGGTATATTCAACACTCTTATCCAGCACCACAGCTCAAAGGCATCAAGTCTCCTTCTATTATCCCTAGTTATTGTCCAGCTTGTCAATGCATTGCAAGTAATTGAAAAGACTAGGGCCTGGATCAGGTGCACCTTAGCCTCCAGACTGATATCGTTGTTCTTCAGTACTTTGAAGAGGTCTCTGACAGCAGACTTTTCCACAATGCAATTCATCTTTTAATTTCCTGGCTGCTTGTACCAAGAGTGTTGATTATAGAGCCAAGCAAACTAAGGCTGTTTACAATCTCAATCTTATCACCATCTATTATGATGCTGCCAATCGGCCCTGTGGTGAGAATCTTTGTTTTCTTGATGTTGAGCTTCAATCCATATTGAAGGCTGCAGTCCTTGACCTTCTGCAGCAAGAGCTTCAGGATCTCCTCAGTTTCAGCCAGCAGGGTTGTGTCATCTGTAAATGCAGATTGTTGATGAGTCTACCTCCAATCCTGATGCTGCATTTCTCCTCATAGAGCCCAGCTTCCCAGATAGTCTGTTCTGCATTTAGATTGAAAAGATATGGAGATAGGACAAATTCCTGGAGTACGCCCTTCCCAATTTTGAACCATGCAATGTTTCCTTGCTCTGTTTTGACGACTGCCTCTTGGTCCAAGTTAGGTTTCACATTAGCATAATCAAATGTTCTGGGATTCCCATTCTTTTCAAAGTCAGCCACAGTTTGTTGAGATCCACACAGTCAAATGCCTTTGCATAGTCAATGAAACACAGATAGGCATTACTCTGGTACTCACTGCTTTCAGCCAAGATCCATCTGACTTTAGCTATAATATCCCTAGTACCACAGCCTCTTCTAATTCCAGCCTGTACTTCAGGCAGTTCTCTGTTGATGTGCTGTTCCACTCATTTTTGGATAATGTTCAGCAGAATCTTGCTTGCATATGATATCAGTGATTTGTTCTATAATTTCCACACTCTGTCGGGTCACCTTTCTTTGGAATGGGAACAAATATAGATCTCTTCAGACAGTTGGCCTGGTGGATGTCCTCCAATTTTTTTTGGCACAACTTGGACAGCATCTGTTTGTTGAAATATGTCAATTGGTATGCCATAATTTACTGGGGTCTTGTTTTTGCCAATTCTTTCAGAGCAGCATTAACTTCTTCCACATCACCACAGGCTCTTGCTCATACATTGTTTCATGAAATTTCTCTGTGTACGCCAATTCCCTTTGGTACGATGACTCTGTATACCCTTTTCATCTTGTTTTAATGCTTCCTGGATCATTTAATATTTTGTCCAAAACATCCTTAAGTATTGCAACTCTAGGCTTGAATTTGTTCTTCAGTTCCTCGAGCTCAAGAAATGCTGGGCGAGTCCAGCCCCTTAGCTGTCGTCTATGTTTTTGTTTCAACACTTCCTATGCTAGGCATTGAGTTAGGACTGGACTTTCTTGGGCAGAAGCATGGCACCTCATGTGGCTACTGGTGAAGAGCGTCTTCTGTATGACTCACAGAAGGGAAAGAGCATAAATCACCTTACACATGACTTCCTCCCAACTCACCTTCCCAGTTTTCAACTTTGATGCAGTTGAAACAACCTTGCTTGCCGAATGGTAGGAGGATTTGACATGCTTGCAGCAGAAGATCAAGAATTACAGCCTTCAGTAGGGATTGCATCTCAACATTAAGAAAACAAATGCCCTTATCACAGGGCCAGTAGACAATATCATGATAAATGGAGAAAGGATTGAAGCTGTCAGTTATTTCACTTTGCTTGGATCAACAATCGATGCCCTTGGCACCAACAGTCAGTGGATCAAGATTTGCATTGGGCAAGTTTGCTGTCAGGAACTACTCCAAAATACATAAGAGCAATATTGTCAGCTTGAAAACTAAGGTACACCAGATTCAGGTCATCTTCTCAATTACCTGCTACTCATCTGAGAGCTGGACAATGACTAAGGATGGCAGAAGAAGAGTTGATGTCTTTAAGCTATGGTGGTGAAGAGTACTAAGTATCTCATCAACTGTCAAAAGAACAAACATGCATCTTGGAAAAAAGTGCAGCTTGAGTGTTTCTTGAAAGGAAAGATGACAAAGCTTCACCTCTCATACTTTGGACATACTGGTAGGAGAGGCTATGCATTGGAAAGGGGCATTTTGCTTGGAAAGATGGAGGGTCAGTTATTGAGAGGGAGATCCCCAACCAGATGGATTGACACAGTGACTGCAGCAATGGGCTCAAATGTGCTGGACATGTGGAGGATGGCAGACAGATCAAGGTTCAGGTCTGTTGTTCACAGGGTCGCTATGCATCATTCTTGAATTGACAGCACCTAACAAAAACAACACATGTATTCTTACTATGTTGTTATAATAATTCTAAAATCGTGATAGACTGAGAAGAGATTGAGATTGTTGACAGCTCCAGTTTACTTTGCTCCACAATCCACACTCTTGGTTCCAGCAGCCAGGAATTCAAAAGACAAATTGTATTGGGAAAATCTGCTGTCAGGGACCTCTACAGAATACTGAAGAGCAATGATATCAGTCTGGAGACTAGAGAGTGCCTGATCCAGGCTATGGTCTTCTTAATTACTTGCTATGCATCAGAGCGCTAAACAATGACAAAGGATGATAGAAGATGAATTGATGCCTTTGAGTGGTGCTTGAGAAGCGAATCAATATGCTATACTGAGATTATCTGGGGTTGCTGTGATGCTGAAACTTGTACCACTGGGGTGTCAAATGCCACAATGTTACACATTGTGGACCGTGTTTGGTGGAGCTTCCAGTTTATGACAGGTTTGGAAGCAGGAGTGGCATCTACTTGCTAAACCACATGCCTCTGGAAACTGTGAATTTAAATGGTGATGGTTATGGAAGGACCCCAGGCCTTTTTGTTCATGGGGTCACTATGAGTCATGCTCGACTCGACAGCAATCAACAACAGCAACAACTAGAAGAATGAACAGGTTCATCCTAGAGAAGGTGAAACCAGTCTTCTCCTTGGAGGCAAGAATTTTAAAGCTTTATCTGACATACTTTGGGTCTGTTGCAAAAAAGGACCAGTCCTTGGAGAGGGACATCATGCTTGGGAGGGTGGAGGGACAGAGCAAGAGAGGAAGACCCTGGATGAGATAGATTTACTCAATGACTGGCGTAATGGTGGTAGGTGTATCAGAAGCAATGAGGTTGGCTCAAGACAGGGAAGGGTTCAGAGCTATTGCAGAGTTGCTATGAGTCACAAGCAACTCGATGGCACACAACAACAACAACAAACACCACCACCATTAACACATCTATATCTAAATGCTACAAATCTCCAAACTTAGGGATCATCTTGGGTACCTCTGATACACCATCTTAAAAAGAAGTAAAAGAAGTTCAGATTCTGTTTTTAAAAGGAATTAGAGAAAGGCTTTTCTGTGGGCAACAATAAGTGTCAGTGTTCATATGGACAAAAATGTAAACTCCACTCAAAGTGAAGCCGTTTCCCTGGGGAAAATACTTAAGTGAGGCTAGAGAAAGATATATAAAATAGATAAATAGATATATGTCAAACAAAGTACTTGGCACATAGTAGGAGCTGTAATAATATTTCTTTTTCTTATTCCACATCAAAAAGCATTGTGGTGGGTTTTTTTTTTTAAGTGGGTAGAAATGATACATTTATGTTGCCTGTTTTCCTTCTGTTATTTTCTTTGTTGAAAGCTCACAATACACTTAAAAGTTAGATCATTAGCCAGGTTTGTTCTTTCGACATCTGGTATTTAAAGTAGCTTAATTTTTACACTTTTTTTTTAAAAAAAATTGCACGTTCCTACCAATTGAGTCTCACTTGCTCTTTTCTAAATGGAAAAATATGAAACATAGAGCAGGATCATTTTATAGCTTCAGAGCCAGCGGGGTCAAGTAGAAGAACTCATAATTGAAATCTAAAACGTGTGGGGTTTTTTTTTTCTTTACAAGCAGAAGGGAAGAGAAGAGGCCATGACCCTCAACCTGTAGTGCGGTAGATGGGGAGGCAATTACTAGAGCTTAGATTTCAGGTTTGATATGCATAAATGCAGATCGGCATGAGGCACCTTCCCCTCCTCAAGAAATTTATTATTTATGTAACACTGGGCTCAGTATTTTAAGTTTTTAGTTGCTTATTTATTTTACCATGAATGTTGGAGAAGCCTGGTCTACAAAACAGAATACTGATCAATGTTCAATCTTCTAAATATAAATGATAAGATAAGGCCATTTTCAGACCTTAGGATACAAATGGAAAAGACTTTCTGGTCCCTAACATTTTTTTTTTTGGCTGTATGATTTAATTGGGTATTATGAATTCTTTTTTTAGATTAATTTCAATGAACATGTACAGAGATTTCGGACTTCCGTTCATTTATTGTTGCACTTTTCTGGCCCCCCCCCCCCCCCCGTTCGTTCCTCTCCTTGAAAAGCAAAAGAAAAACTCCTTCATTGGTACACAATCCCCCCTGCACACCCCCACCCCCACCCACTCCACTCTGCAGCCCTCATTCTGGACTCTTATGATAATCATAATGCCCTAAGATATAGTACTTTTAAACTATTCTCTCCCTCATTGGCTTCAATGCAGTAAACATAATTTATCTGGTCCCTAACTTTTTATTCAGGGAGCTCTGGTGGCCTAGTGGCAAGAAGCTGCACTGCACTACCAAAGGCACGCAGTTCGAGGCCACCAGTGAATGGGCAATCTCCTCTTGTGCTATTTACTGCCTCTCCAAACCTGCTGGAGGATCAGCTATTGGGTCGGTTCCAACTCTTTGGCACACAACAACAACAACACAACAATAACAACAACAACCACAACTTTATATTCACCAAAGACCTTTTTGAACTTTCTCCTTTTCCCACTGTCACAACCTCCTCTTTGTTTTTTGGAACTTGAACTTGTCCTCAGTAGAGTCCCTTGACGTAAATATCTCTGTCGCAGTCTCTTACTAGTGCCGGCTATTATCATCTAGTTAACCATGACTCCTGAGGACCCTGTGTATCAGACTAGAAGTGGTTATATGAGAATTTCAGGGACTAACTGTCCAGACAGGTTGCTAGGTTTTTCTCCTTGAAGTTCCTCAAGTTGGATTAGAATTGTCGACCTTTTACTTAGCAGGCAAACATGTTAATTCTTTGCCCCACCCAGACCTTAGAGAACAACTGTGGTGTAGCGCATATATGCTGAGAACACACACCGTGAAACCCATGATTTTTTCAGATTTAGCTCTGCGTCTGATAGAAACTCCGGTGCTGGATGTATGTATTTGTGGGGCGAGAGAATGCCTCAGTCAAACCGTTTAGGGTGTCTTTCCAGTGGTTTACTGCCTTTGCAGAGGCTGCCTGGGTCACAACAGTAACAACTGGCTGTTGTCCAGTTTTGCAGAGCAGTTCCACGCAGGAAATGGAGGCTTTTGTCTCTGTCCTTCTGCCATCCCTGGACAGACGGCAGATCACTCAATCCAGCTTCCCTATCCAGTGTGGCTTCTCTGATGAATGACACAATTACAAGAGAGTCACACACACTCAAACTCAGTGCTGCAGGTCCCCAGCCCAGCAAACGATCCGGGGCCATCTCCCAAGTCTGAAGCTGTCTGCTCCATGCTCTTAGTTTCTTATCTATTTTCGCTTGCTGCTGTTTCTCCCTGCTTCATTTTTAACCTGTTGATCACATATTGACCTTTCTGATGCCCTGTAGCTAACTTCGGATGTTATTATCCTTTCTCTGACTGTGAAGTTGCCGAATGTTCTGCTTCAAAAAACACTGGCCAGGAGTACATCTGGTGATCTACCGTTTGCTCACAAGTGCTTCCTGGAGCACGCCCATTTTCTCTCAATGGAGACCTTTCTCTTCACACATTATAATCCACTGGCTCAAAAAATTAAGGGCCGGGGTGATGGAAGCAAGAGAGGAACAATTTTAAAAAAAAGGAAAAGAGAAAAAATAGATGACTTGATGTAGCTCTGAGAGTATTTACCAAAAAAAATTAAAATTGCATATTTATCATTCTGCAGAATTATTACAAACCATAGACATCTAAGAATTTCAATACACCACCCTGCCATCATCTTTGATGTAGCTGAGGCTAAATATAGCAAGAAGATAGATAAAAGCAAAGTTCAGAGTAATACCTGTTCAGTTTGAACTATTTCTCTATTATTTCTTAGACACTGCCTGAGGATGTGTGAATAGTGAGTTGTTGTTATACTATGAACAACAGAGCTGACCCCTGTCCTATCCTGTGTCATCCTCACCATCTCTGACACACTTGAGCCCATTGCTGCAGTCACTGTGTCAGCCCATCTTGACGGGGGTCTTCCTCTCTTTCACTGACCCTCTATCTTTCCAAGCATGATGTATATTTTCAGGGAATCTCTCTTCCCTAGCAACATGTCCAAAGTCGGGAAGATGACGCTTTGTTATCTTTGCCTCCAAGGAGCACTCTTGGATGCACCTTGTTGTTGATCTGAAATTTCTGTGAAAATAAGAGACACCTATGAGGATAAAGGGTTATATTTTAAATTAAGGTCTCATTTGTTAATTTCCTCTCAAGATGCTGTGCAAACATTTTAAAATCAGTGGGACTCCTTTCCTTCCAAATTACATATTAATAACAATCACAAAATAGATATAATTAGATTTGCTTTGGATAAAATAAGCACAAAATTAGAACTCAACTTCTACTTTCCTATCCCAAAGGTTTCTGGGATAATACCCAGCACCTGGTCATTCAGGGAACAGAATGGGACTGCATGATCTTGCAGAGTGAGAATTGATTCTGGAGCCAGGGAAATGGGGAGGCTGAGTCTCAGCTCTGCTGATACCATCTTTTAGTCTCAGCAATTTAACTTCTCTGAACCTGGTTTTCCAGGCTTCAAAGAAATAGGATTGATACAGTATGGTCTCCTTTCTTGATTGACATGACTCCATGGTAAACCGAGGACAATGAAGAATGTAAGAATTAAATGAGAATGAGCATTGTTCTCTTATTTATTTGTTGTTGCTGTAACAGAAACACCAAAAGGGGTAATTTTTTTTGTTTTGTTTTTTTCAAAAGGGGTAATTTTAAAGACCAGAAATTTCCCCTCTCCCCAGTTTTAAAGGTGAAAAATTCATATCAATATCTACGTCTATTCTTTCATTCAAGGTATTCCTTGGATGTTTCCTTGATTTATACACAGCTTTCATATGTTATTAAAAATGTATTTGTTTCTACTTGTGTGTATCTCTATGTCAAATCTGGGTTTCTGGGTTGTTTGTTTATTTGTTTGTTTGTTTTAACTCAGAAGTGATCAGGTTTAGGGCATACCCTACATTGGTATAGGCTTCTTTACATAACAGAGAAAACCGGTTTACAAATACGATTATATTCACAAAGTAGAGAGGTTAGAAATACAACATAGATTTTGGAGACATAGAATTAAATTTATAACATCATCATCTTAAAAAAAGACAGTTGAAAGTAGATCCATAGATGTCTTCTGAATTTTGTATGTTTTCTGTTGAAATATATACTTGACTCTCTGTCTCAGAACAATTCCTCTGGGAATAAACTTACTCTCCCTTATAAGTCAGATCTGAGGATTGGTAGGGACATGCAGAAAAATGGTCTCAGCACCAGATTTGCAAAAATTCAGAATCATTTAGATATGAATAAAAACAGCTAAATATGTTGTTGTCAGGTAACCCTGAGCTGCTACCTAACTAGTGTTATCTCATTGTCACCTTATGTACAAAATGTTACTTGACTCTGTGCCAATATTCACAATCATTGCTATGTCTGAGCCTGATGTTGGAGCAACTACAAATTCATTTGCTTTATTTTCCTACTGACTCTCTACTTTACTAAGCAAGATTGATCAATTCAATGATGAGCCCCTCCTGAAGCCGTGGCCAAAAGAAGAGATACAAATTCTCATCCTTACTACATCTAGGGGACATTTGGACTGTCCCTCTTCCAAGATAAATTTATTCATTCTTGTGCCAGTCCAAAGCTAATTATTTGTCATCAACACCACAATTACAAACAATTCTCATGTCTTTCTTTTTTATGTCCAACTTTTATATGTATGTGATGAGGCATTTGAAAAGGCTTAAGCTTAGTGTACCTTAGTCCTTCGTGACATCTTCGCTTTGTATTATGTTGTTGTTGTGTGCCATTAAGTTGGAGCTGATCCATTGCTGACCCTCCAGCGGGGTTTTCAGAGGTAGTAAATTACACAGGAGGAGACTGTCCACTATTAAAGAGAGCAAGAGTCATGTAGGGATAGCTATATCTGACTTTTACCAACTTTACAAAGGGGAATTGTTCCCATGAACACCACCAACACAAAGCCAGTTTCAGTGAGGTCAGACATGTCCCTCAGGCTCCTGCACCTCTTTCTACTCATCCCAACACCAATCCTACTATTTAATTTGGTCCAAAAGCTGATGTGAGAGCTCATAGACAACACAGAACCATAATGAGCAAGTCAAAGGCTAGAATTCAGGTTAGCAACAGAATACAGTCAGCGAAGCTTCTGAAATGTGCTTACAGACACCTGAACCTTGAGCCTCATGGCTTTAAACCAGTGTTATAAAGTTTTCAGGCCTGGCAATATTGACTTTCCCCTCCAGTCCTCTGAAAAACTTGGGCAAAAGGTTCTTATCTCTAGTGCATTGGAACAGCAGTCCCAAGGTCCACTGTATCTCTCATCAGGTCTCTGATTCTCTGCTTCAGCTATTACTACTTATGCTCTAAGTATAGCTGGTGCTGCTACTCTAAGTCTAGCTAGTGCCACTCTAAGTCTAACTGGTGCTGCTGCTCTAAGTCTAGCTGGTGCTACTCCAAGTCTAGCTGGTGCTGCTCCAAGTCTAACTGGTGCTACTCCAAGTCTAGCTGGTGCTGTTCTAGGTTTAGCTGACACTAGAATTTCTGGTCCTAACCAGTGCATGCCTGCTTCTACTTTGTTTGTTATGGTGAGACTTTTATTTGCTGCTTCATCCCCACAATTTAATGGCTAGACTAGCTAATCTCCTTGTGAATTTGTGAGACTAGCCAATCTCCTCGTGGATAGGCTAACATACCCTTAAATACTTATTCCTGCCCATCAATATGGCAAAATAAGTTGATGAACACTGTTGTGGTGTACCATCGAGTCAGAACCAAACCATAGCTGACGTGCTTGTGGGTTTTCAGATGCAGTTGATCACATGGAGGAGATTGCCCAGCCTTCTCCCATGGGGCAGCTGGTGGATTCCAACCATGTATATTTGGGATCGCAGCAGAGGTTCTTACTACTAGGCCACATGAGCTCCCTTTAATATTCCAGAGAAGTCTTTTGTAGTCTATTTTTTCAATATAATATGTCATTTTACTTCCTGACTGCTGCTTCAATCCTTTTTCCATCCATCATGATCTGTTGGTCCAGTGGTGAAGACCTTTGTTTCTTGATATTGAGATATAATCCATACAAAAAGTCTTTCTCTACAGCAAGCATTTCATAGCCTTCTCATTTTTTTTAAAAAAATTATTTTGTTAATTTTAATGAACATTTACAGAGATTTTGGATTTTCATTCATTCATTGTTGCACTTTTTTCTTTACCCCTCTCCCCCCAGTTCGCTCCTCTCTTTGAAAAGCAGAAGATAAACTTCGTTGGCTTACAATCCCCCCAACCCTGACCCTGCCCCCCTCCCCAATTCCACCCCAAATGCACTCCACTATGCAACCTTAATTCTGTATTCCTCTGATAATCATAATATGCTTTCATATATCACTTTTAAACTTTTCTCTCCCTCATCTGTTTCAATTCCGTGTACATAATCGATCCTTCTCATTTTCAGCAAGCAAGGTTGTGTCATCTGTATTATGCAGATTATTGATGAGTGTTCCTCTCTGATCCTAATACCACAGTTTCCTTCTTAGAGTCCAATTTTGCAAATTATTTGCTCAGTATATAAAGTCAATAAATATGGAGAAAGGACACATCTTTGACACACATTCTTGCTGAATTTAAGCCTTGCAGTGTTCCCTTGCTCCATTTTGACAACAGCTTCTTGATCTAGATATAGATATCACATGAACACAGTTAAGTATTATAGGATTGTATTAATATTATTGCAGACTTTTTAGAGTTGTTGTTGTTGTCGTTATGTGCTGTCGAGTCATTTGCGACTCCTAGCGACCCTATGTACAAGAGCCCTAAACTCTGCTCTGTCCTGTGCCAATCGCACCGTCTCTGACACACCCATCCTGATTACCGCAACCACTGAATCAATTCACCTCATAGGGGGCCTTCCCCTTCTGCGCTGTTCCTCCACCCTACCATGCATGATGTCCCTCTCCAAGGACCTGTTCCTCCTTACAACATGTCCAAAGTATGTTAGACGGAGCCTTAGAATCCTTGCCTCCAAGGTGCAGCCTGGTTTGACCCTTTCCAGGATGAATCTGTTTGTTTTCCTAGCAGTTCATGGTACCCTCAATACTCTTCTCCAGCAGCACAGCTCAAAGGTCTCAATTCTGCTTCTATCCTCCTTAGTCATTGTCCAACTCTCTGATGCATAACACGCAACCCAAAGACATATAGTTAGAATCCACCAGTTGCTCCATGGGAGAGAAATAGGCAATTTCCTTCCATGTGGTTTACTGCCTTTGAACATCTGTTGGAGAGTCATTTATGAGATGGTTCCAACTTCTTTGAACATCTGTTGGAGAGTCAGTTATGAGATGGTCCCCACTTCACAACACATGACAACAACATGTCTATCTTTATTTTTCTATTGGTCTATTTATCTATTTTCTTTGGCTGTTGAATAGGAGATAGTCTTCATGACATATAAGGCCTGAATGATTTACTATCTGAAAAAAATTTTTTGTTACAGGAAAAAAATTGCCACCCTGTACCTCAGATAATATTCAGATATACTACATTATGAAGAAGAAGGATTCTGTTACAAAACAACATAAATATTTTAATTTTAAATGTTGTTGTTGCTTTGTAATGTGTCATCAAGTCACCTGTGACTCATAACGACCCTATGTATAGCAGCCCTAAACCCTGCTCTATCCTGTGCCAATCTCATTGTCTCTGACACACTAACCCCAGCCCCCCAATCCCCAGTCACAGAATCAATCCATCTCATCCAAGATCTTCCCTCCTGCGTTGTCCCTCTTCCCTCCCAAGAACTGTTCTCTTTCCAAGAACTGGTCCCTCTTTGCAACATGTCCAATGTATGTCAGATGTAACTTCAGAATCCTTGCATCCAAAGAGCAGCCTGGCTTCACCATCTCCAGGATAAACCTGTTTGTTCTCTTAGCAGTGCACGGTGTATTCAATACTCTTCTCCAACACCACAGCTCAAAGGCAATTCTCCTTCTACCATCCTTCGTCATTGTCCAGCTCTCTGATGCATAGTAAGTGATTGCAAAGACCATGGCCTCAATCAGGTGCACCTTAGTCTCCAGACTGATATTGTTGTTCTTCAATACTTTGGAGAGGTCTCTGACAGCAGACTTTTCCCCAGTGCAATTCATCTTTTAATTTCCTGGCTGCTGGTACCAAGAGTGTTGATTGTAGAGCCAAGCAAACTAAGGCTGTTTACAATCTCGCCCAATCGGCCCTGTGGTGAGAATCTTTGTTTTCTTGATGTTGAGCTTCAAACCATATTGAAGGCTGCAGTCCTTGACCTTCTGCAGCAAGAGCTTCAGGATCTCCTCAGTTTCAGCCAGCAGGGTTGTGTCATCTGTAAATGCAGATTGTTGACGAGTCTACCTCCAATCCTGATGCCGCATTTCTCCTCATAGAGCCCAGCTTCCCAGATAGTCTGTTCTGCATTTAGATTGAAAAGATATGGAGATAGGACAAATTCCTGGAGTACGCCCTTCGCAATTTTGAACCATGCAATGTTTCCTTGCTCTGTTCTGACGACTGCCTCTTGGTCCAAGTTAGGTTTCACATTAGCATAATCAAGTGTTCTGGGATTTCCATTCTTCTCAAAGTGAGCCACAGTATGTTGTGATCCACACAGTCAAATGCCTTTGCATAGTCAATGAAACACAGATAGGCATTCCTCTGGTACTCACTGCTTTAGCCAAGATCCATCTGACTTTAGCTATAATATCCCTAGTACCATAGCCTCTTCTAATCCCAGCCTGTACTTCAGGTAGTTCTCTGTTGATGTGCTGTTCCACTCATTTTTGGATAATGTTCCGCAGAATCTTGCTTGCATATGATATCAGTGATTTGTTCTATAATTTCCACACTCTGTCAGGTCACCTTTCTTTGGAATGGGAACAAATATAGATCTCTTCAGACAGTTGGCCTGGTGGATGTCCTCCAATTTTTTTGGCACAACTTGGGCAGCATCTGTTTGTTGAAATATGCCAATTGGTATGTCATAATTTACTGGGGCCTTGTTTCTGCCAATTCTTTCAGAGCAGCATGAACTTCTTCCACATCATCACCACAGACTCTTGCTCATACATTGTTTCATGCAATATCTCTGTGTACGCCAATTCCTTTTGGTACGATGACTCTGTATACCCTTTCCATCTTGTTTTAATGCTTCCTGGATCATTCAATATTCTGTCCAAAGGATCCATAAGTATTGAAACTCAAGGCTTGAATTTGTTCTTCAGTTCCTTCAGCTTAAGAAATGCTGAGTGATTTTGGCCCCTTTGCTTTTCTGACTCCAGCTCTTTGCACATTACAATACTTTACTTTGTCTTTCTGTTCTACCCTTTGAAATCTTCTGTTCAGCTCCTTAATATCTTGATTTCTTCCCTTTGTTTTGGCTTCTCAGTGCTCTAGTGCAATACTCAGAGTTTCTTCTGACATCCATTTTGCACTTTTCCTGTATATACTTTTGATATCCTCCCACAACTCATCTGGTCTTTGCTCATTGGTGTTCAAAGCCTCAAACCTGTTCCTGAGATGGTTTTAAAAGTCAGGTGGGATAGACTCAAGGTCATATTTTTGTTCCCATTGATTTAATTTTCCTCAGCTTCAGCTTGAATTTGCATATGAGTAGTTGGTGGTCTTTTTCACAATCAGCTCTCCTGGCCTTGTTTTCACAGCTGATATTGAGCTTTCCCCAGCAGTTCTTCCCACAGATGTAATTGACCTGATTCCTATGCATACCATCAGGTGAAATTCATAGGAATAGCCTGCATTTATGTTTCTTATAAAACACATAAGTACATTTTAATTTTAAATAGAAATTCTAATGATGCTCACTTATATATTTGTTTAGTAAAGTGACTGAAAATATAACCATTTTCTCTCAGGACCGTCACATTAAGGGTGATTTCAAATACATATATTTGGTTTTCATTATTTTGTTCCTACTTTCTATCCTATATGGCTAAGAGAAATTAGCAGATTATGGAATGATTCTCCTTTCAAATTTATGTCTCACCAATCTTTAGGAGTCTTGTTCCATTCATGTTAAAAGAGAATTTCCAATTTTAGAATATATACCAACATTGTTTTCATGGAAGAAAGTGGATAGTGTCTTTCACTATTTTTCTAAGTATAGGTGAGTTTTTGGAGATTCATAATTTCAGCGATACTCTTAGTTTATAGGGAGCTCTGGTAGCCTAGTGGCAAGAAGCTGTGCTGTAATCCTTAAGACACATGGTTCAAATCCACCAGCTGCTCTGCAGGAGAAGGATGAACAGTCTCTTCCCATGCTGTTAACAGCCTCTGAGAACTCGCTGAAGGGTCAGCTATGGGTTGGTTCCAACTCCACAGTATACAACAACATCCTTAGTTTATAAACCCAGGTAAGAAAATGTTCCAGATACCAAGAGTTTTAATCCTTGATTTATTTATTCTTGATAAATAACTGACTATTCATATTTGAGGCTTATGGCTGCAAATGCAACATGCTTAAACTTGACATGAGCAAATTGGTTACCGCTGAATGACCATTTCAGATTGTGTCTATTGGCTCCATAAACTCATGTGGGTTTTGCTGCTTTCACCCTCTGTTAACTGTTCCTATTGAGTGACAGAATTTTCCTGTCTGGTTGTGAATCAACACAGATACAGACAGCTCAAACGGCAAGTCACACCAGGAGAATAACCTGCTATTTGAAAAACTGAGTGTATGGCATAAAACACAGTGATTATAGCTATGCTTTTATCTGGAAAGGGCACTGATAGGGTCAAGCAAAATCAAAGAGGTGGCTGGAATGTACATAGGTACCTGACAGGTTAATAACCCATTTCAAAAGACATGAAATGACATTATTCTGTTCCTGAAGTGATTATTTCTTCAACTCAAATCTTGATTTTTAATCCTATTCTGAATCTCTTCCACAAGTTCTCATTTACGTGGTATGCATTGAGTTGATATTGTTCTAATAACTCTAGGATTTACACATTAACAGAACCCTCATCATCACCACCGCCATAGATCTATAAGGGGAAGTGACAGGAAAGACTAAATGGGCCAGATCCCCCTCAAAAGCCTAGCATCCATTTTCTTAAATGAGGACAAGTTTGTTGTATAAAAACTGCAGACCCTCAGAAAAGCTTATTGTCCTTTTGTTTTTAAGTGATGCCCACACAGGACTAAGAACCGTACAGATCTGTGGTTTCCAAATTAAACGAGATCAATATTGACAACCAACTCACATCACTCTGGCCCTGAAGTAGATTTCTGGGCCACAATTATTCCACTTCTCTGTCTACATTCTTCACATTAACTGGCTAAATTGGCTGATCAAATATACATTTCTATAGAGCCAGCCTGAAGGAACGAAGTTTAGGGATCTGCACAGTAGTGGAATCGGAATAAAGGTGTTCATTTAGTCAGCCATTCACTTAACAAATAAAGGCTGACAACTTCTCATTACTACTGTGCTTGGTATATAGAGATTACAATGATGAATAGAGCATGCGTCCTTTCCTACAAGAAACTTAGAAATGATGATAAAAAGATGTGTAATCATCAAGGTGTAACCTAAAGCAAATATGACATAAGAAATTGGTAGATGTGATACTGTGGAATGTTCTGAGTGGAGGTATCACTTTTGTCAGGAGGAAATTGCAAGGTTTCTGGAGGAAGTGGCATTGATTAGGGACTTGAAAGTAGAGCGGAAGATAAGGCACAGATAGGGCTACAAAGACCCCAGAATCAATTAAGCCTGGCTGATAACCTGAACAGAACAAGCTTAAAGAACAGAAAATTACTGTAAGGATTTAGAGATGTTTTGTGGAATTTAAACATCGATGTACAGCCCTTAGGAAGGAGCTAGAATCAAAGTTGTGAAAGTATTAGGAACAGAGGGATCTTTCCTGCCTCTGCTTCCTTCTTGTTCTCTGTACATCTGTTTTTCTTTCCTCTCTGTTCACACAATGAATCATGGCTGCCTCCAGGACTTGAGTTGATGGGCACCAAAGAGCATCTTTGTGACCCGTATTTTATCAGTTCTTTGAACTATTGTCACAAGAGTGAAGTCACAAGTAAGTGTGACTTCCAGGAGAAGTCTAGAAGTTCTTGAGTGGGGAAGACTGTTTAGATGATGACCAGACAACCTCTACTGAGACTCTACTGTAGTGTAAGAGGAATTGGAGAAGAGTGTAATGGCAATAGAGATTTGAAAGGGAAGTTGGGGCTAGATAATGAAGGACTTTCAATAAGGAATTATTTAGAGGACTAGTAATATGAACTATTATTTGGGCAAATTAATTTGGCAGCACTGAATATGATAGGATTCATTTTAATATTTTATGTAATACTTTATAATACTTAATAGATTTCCTTTGGTATTATTTTATTGTGCATTTATCATTGTATTTTATGCACTTTAACAAGCCACTTTATCTTCTTTTGGAAATGAGGTACAAGATAATATAATAATATGTCATTATTTTTAATAAAAAGGGGGAAAGGTAATACAAATTCGTGCTACTCACTAATTTATTTTGTATGCCACTAAACTATTCTGATACAAGTATTCTAAATTAAAGAATGTGAAGATCCAACTAAATTGGGTAGGGAAGACAGCATGTACTATACACATACAAAGAACTAGAATACATCCATACATACAACTAAAACAGATCTGACTCTGTATATTTCTCATCCTACTTGTTTATTCCAGACATTGATACTGCTCTCAACTCTTTTTCTCTGAGCCTGGACTGGGTTTTCTTCTTCATACCCCAGCTGTTGTTGTTGTGTAACTTTAAAGCTAGAACCAACCCTTAGCTGAGCCTCTGGCAGGTTTTCAGAGGCAGTTAATCACACGGGAGGGCAGTGCCCGGCCTTCTCCCACAGAGCAGCTGGTGACCTTCAAACACATGTGTTCAGGATGGCAGCACAGTTTCTTGCCACAAGGCCACCAGAAAAATACCAATCCACCGAAGATGTAGTTAAATCCAAGGTATTTGTTCCTCAACTACAATATTAACTTGCAATGTTTTCATATCATGGGATAAAGGTGAAAACTTCAGTGGTAGTTTAGTATAAATCCCTTATTTTGCAGATGAAAAAAAACCAGGCAGAGAGCGTGTGAGTCATTGGCACAATTTCACACGAACTCGTGAGTGCTACCTCAAGATTAGATCCTTCTGGTCATTTTAGTGGAAAGATTATCTTTGGTGTTATAACCCTTTTTTCTGTGTGCAGATCATTTGGCTTGGATTTGAAATTAATCTTCTGAACACACGCACTTTAATTTTTTTTCTGGATTTCGTATTTTCTAAAGGATTTGAATTTGCATTTTTTTTGGCTAAAGAAAAATATGACATTTAGTGAAATACCATTGACTTTCTGCAATTTAAAAACTAGGAAAAAGCTTTGTAAATTATTTCCTTCATGTTACAGAACTGGGGCATTAATGTCACATGCCAGAACAAATACATAAATACACACACACACACACACGTGTGTGTGTGTATAAAGAAATAAATAATAATAAATAAATGTATGTGTGTATATACATAAATGTACATGGATGTGTGTGTATATACACACGCACACATTAATGAAACGACTAGGTCTGCTTAGTCCAATGTGGGTACAGTACTTGGTGTTCTGCTACTCCTGTATTATTTTCCTCTTTAGATCTAAAACAAAAGATGTCTTGATTTTTGATTGCTGAAGGGGTGTAAAATGAGAATCCTAGTTTTGTAAGATTCTTCAGGATTCCATCTGACTGACTCTTTGGCTTCTAGGATGATGGATTTCGGAATAAACCATGGCAGACAGCATCTAAAGCTACTTTAAAGGAGCTCCATAGATGGAAATGAGGATCTGATAGGCTCCCTTGGCACACAGGTTTGCTTTAATCTGTAAGATCCTTTAGGAAGTACTCATTGCTTTGCACCACAACTATCTTTTTATACATTTACTTCTTGATAGCACCAAGAACACAGTGGGACTTGATAAATGCCCATTGCTGAATTCATGATGCAGAGATTCAGTCGAATTTTATTTTGTTACAAAGCTTGGTAGAAGCGTAATTCTCTCATGTTTCTCCTTTGGAGGGTTCCACATCGCTAGTGCCTCATTACCTGGGCTAATACAAAGTGATAAATCAGGAAATATTTGTTAAATGAATGAAGAGTGATTTCCAAAGTCAAAATATATACTCAATCTTGTGTTTTTTCTTAGTTTTTCCAATTTGTGTTGATGTGTCAAAGATAATATTGTTTCCCTATAAAGTTTTATGCTCTGTTAAACTTCAAAATATTAGCCAAACTTATAGGCAAATATCTTCAATTATATCACTGCTTTCTCATTCTAGGACATTGGCTTATATTGCCAATTAAATTTAACAAGCATTCTTGAGCCTGTTTACACTTCAGGGGACAGAGGGAAACTATTAAGCCTTTTGAGCAGGGGAATGGTTTGACCGAACACCCACAGCTTGTTGCTGCTTCCAAGTGGTGCTTTCTTCCTGACCCCTTGATAATCTGTGTGCTTTCTCCCACATGGTTCCCCTACCTAGACAATGTAACATCATGTGAGACATTTGGTTATTAATCACACAGCCTGGGCTTGGAATATTGGCTTTGTTATTACTTAGTCATAGAGGAGCTCTGGTGGCCTAGTGGCGAGAAGCTGTGCTGCAATTGTGAAGGCACATGGTTCAATGCCTCCGTGGGAAAAGGATGAGCAATCTCTTCCCATGTAATTGCCTTTGAAAATCTCCCAGACGATCAGCTATGGGCCAGTCCCGACTCTACAGTACACAGCAACATTACCTACTTGTATGATCTTGGATAAGCAGTTTCTAGACAATGTCCCTGGGCCTCTCAGTTTCCTCACCCACAAAATGGAGGTAATGATCATACTTCAGAGTATCAATGGGAAGATGATACGAACCAATACGTATAAAACACATATCCTATAGCCTGGTAAGGGCTGTGTCATCTGCATAACTCAGACTGTTGATAGATCTTCCACCGATCTTGACCCCACATTTCTCCTCATAGAGCCCAGCTTCCTGGAAAATCTGTTCCGCATACAGGTTGAAATGGTATGGAGCTAGGACGCATCCCTGGTGTATGCCCTTCCCAATTTTGAACCATGCAGCCTCCAATATGGATTGAGGCTCAGTGTCAAGAAGACAAAGATTCTCACCACTGGGCCAATTGGCAGGATCAGGATGAATGGTGAAGAGATTGAGATTGTACACAGCTTCAGTTTGCTTGGCTCCACAGTCAACATTCTTGGCACCAGTAGCCAGGAAATTAAAAGACGCATTGCCATGGGAAAGTCTGCTGTTAGGGACCTCTCCAAAGTACTGAAGAGCAATGGTGTCTCTCTGGAGACTAAGGTGTGTCTGATACAGGCCATGGTCTTCGCAATCACTTGTTATGCATCAGAGAATTGGACAATGACTAAGGAGGATAGAAAGAGAATTGATGTCTTTGAGCTGTGGTGCTGGAGAAGAGTATTGAGAGTACCATGGACTGCTACGAAAACAAACAGATTCAACCTGGAAAGGGTTAAACCAGGTGGCTCCTTGGAGGCAAGGATTCTGAGGCTCCATCTAACATACTTTGGACATGTTGTAAGTAGGGACTGGTCCTTGGAGAAGTACATCATGCTTGGGAGGGTGGAGGGACAGCGCAGTAGGGAAGGCCCTCTATGAAGTGGATTGATTCAGTGACTTGGGTAATCAGGATGGGAGTGTCAGAGACAGTGCGATTGGCACAGGACAGAGCAGAGTTCAGGGCTGTTGTACATAGGGTCCCTATGAGTCGCAAGTGACTCGATGGCACATAACAACAACAACAACAAACAATATCCTGGCTTTCAATGATTATTACAACTTCTCCTCACTATTTCATTACCCAACATATTCCATTATAGTAGTTAAAAATCTACTATTCAATTGTTGTGTGCATTAACAACAGATGTCTGTCAGTAATGAACACTGAGATATAAGGTGAGAGTAACTCTATCTGTAAAGGTTAAGGTCATGTGTCAATTTGCTACACCATGTTTCTCAGTCGTCTGGTAGTTATATAATAATATAATTAGCCATTTTGTAGCTAACGTGGTTATCCTTGATTTTCACAAATGTAGATTTCACCTAACAACTTGGTCTTTGGAACCTAATGTTAATAGATGAAAGGAGGATGTTGACTCTCCAATGCCTTCTTTCCCTAACTTGGAAATTTGAAAATGTCAAATTTGAAAGCAAAAAATTTGAATGTGCTTTTACTCTCCAATCCTTCAAATCTCACCCTCTTTTCAAATTCTGCTTTAGATATTGCCGACTATGTGAAGATTTTTCTGATATTAACCAGATTGATCTTTCCCATTGTAGAAGTCTCATACTTAACATTTCACAAGTTAACATGCAGCTAACTAAAGAGGAGAGGTTCAAACCCATTGATGGCTCCCTGCACAGGAGAAAAATGGACAGCGTTCTGTCAGAAAGATTTAAACATTTGCAAACCTAATAGAGAGTTTCTGAGTTGGAATCAACTCAGCAGCAATGAGTATTTTAATTTGTTGTTAGTTTGCCTCCCAATTTCACCTTTGGAATAGGACACTCCCGAGCTGCCCTTTGAAATCTTCTATTCAGCTCTTTTACTTTGGCATGTTTTGCTTTTGTTTTGGTTTTTCAAAGCTCCAGAGCCATTTTTAGAATCTCTCCTGACATCCATTTTGAGTTTTTATTTCTCCTCTGTTTTTGTAATGAACTTTTGCTTTCTTTATGGATGATAGCCTTGATATCATCCTGCAAGTCATTTGGTCTTTGATCATTGGTGTTCAATTCCTCAAACCAATTCCTAAGATGATCTTGAAATGCAGATGGAATTGATTCAAGATCGTATCTTGGTTCCTGTGGACTTATTTTTTTTTTCCTTTAGCCTCAATTTGAACTTGCGTATGAATATTTGATGGTCTGACCCATAGTCTGTCCTGGCCTAGTTTTGACTGTCGATATTGAACTTCTCCAATGATTTCTTCCACAAGTGTAGTCAGTCTGATTCCTATGCAGCCCAACATGTGAGATATGTGTGGAAAAATCATCATTTGTGTCTTTTAAAAAAAGGTATTTGCAGTGAATGTTGTTACTGTAGTTGATTGCCTTTGAGTTGAGTACCACTCACAGCGACCCTATGAACAAAAGGCCTGAAGCATAAATCACTGTAAATACAAAATTCAATGATTCTATTTCCAGCCTCTTTTCTATCACTAAGCACACATTTTCCAACTACTATCATATACATCCAAGACCTGGATAGTGATTAAGGATGACAGAAGAATAATTGATGGCTTTGAGCTGTGGTGTTGGAGAAGAGCACTGAACATCCCATGGACTGCCAAAAGAAAAAAGATATGTCTTGGAGAGGGTGCAGCCGGAATGCTCTTTGGAGCCAAGAATGATGAGGCTTCACCTCACACACTTTGGGCATGTTGCTAGGAGGGGCAATTCCTTGGCGAAGGACATGATGCTGGGAAGGGCGAGGGGTTGATGAAGGAGAGGAAGACCCTCATCTAGGTAGATTGACATGGTGACTGGCACAATGGGCTCTGTGTGTCAGGAAGTGAAAGTATGGCACAGGATAGACTAGGGTTTAGATCTTTTATTCGTAGTTGTACTTGACTTGATGACACCTAACAACAACAGCAAATACGGCACAATACTCTTCTCAATGATCTGTGTACGGTACATAATTTAGCACTTGAGTAAACACATAATCAGCATACCATCTTGTCCATAAAATAATTATTTCTGCATTCACTTTCTCCTCAAATAATTTAAGCAACATCTGGGCAAAAGCTGTTTAAGGACACTACAAATTCTCAAAAAATATTTTCTAACTTAATGATTGAAGAGGTCAGATCACAAGTACCTTAGTTTCCTGCCTACTCTGAGTTCTCTCCCAAACCTGCTATCTTTCTTCTCTTGTTAGCTCCTGCTTCCAATTAGCTTTCTGATTTAATGAGACCATTTTTTCCCCTTTGAAAAGACCTCTGCTGTCAAGTTTTATTTCTGGGAATAAAACATTGTGACAATCACTGGATTGTGAAGTTTTCCCCATGTTAGATTCACTTATCTCCTCAGTCAAAGCCCTAAGTATTCTGCCCACTGTATGGAATTGGCATTTCTGTATTAGCCACGTCAAACGGCCTTGGAAAACAGTCAAGTCCTAGGTCTTTATCTGTAAATTCAAACAGTTCTAGAACTTCCCAGCTAATTGTGGATCGCGCATCGCTTAGAACTGATTTTCACATTATTGCTAAGGCCTTACTCTACTTCAGAGTTTACTGGTTAAAACCTACCACTTGCCAGCCATCAATTTAGACCACATGTGTGTCATCACATGTGTGTCACAGTGAAACTATTTAATAGAGTTTTGAATGGCTAATTTTTGGTTTGGAAGTACATTACTAAGCCTTGCTTCCAGTCTTTTGGTTAATAACTAGGTACATTAACTATGTATATCACTTGTGTAGAAGTATCTCATTAAATTGTAAAGGCAGTTCTACTTAAAATTTCCAAATTGGGGTTATTTTCTGGGGTGACGTTTTTGGAGAGAAGGGAAATGAGAAGAGGAAGAAAAATGAAAGAAGTTTCAAATACAGAGCCACGATGCTTACTTTTAGAGATCAACTTGGTTATGGTTCCCATTTTGGCCAAACACCATTCTAGTTGGTGTTAAGGAGAAACGACTTGTGATTAAATCAATTGTCGTCAGGCAGAACAGATAATCTTTTATAATGTAATCTAACATATTATAATTATTTCTCTTACTACCTCGAGGTAACACAGGGTAATGACCTCGGATGAAATAGGAGCTTGGTTGGCATAGTGTGTAGTGTGTTTCACTGCTGACCAAAAGGCTATCCAGTTACAGTGGTTCAAAGGGTAGGCTGTCTCATTCAGACTTACAACCTCAGAAATGTGATGAAGGCTCCCCATAGGGACCAACTCAATGGTATTGAATGATTTCACATGTAAGATAGCATAATCAATCACTTGAGGTCATGCCAGTGTAGGATGGCTCTTCACCTAATCACTTCTGAATTCCAGAAAAAAGCAGAACAGTCACCTATACAAGTGAATGTGGAGCAAGGACATGGAGTGCTTGCATGCTTTAACTTATAAAGAATACGCAAATAGCTGGGCTTGGATGTTGATTGCATTATTTTTTATACCTCATAGAGCAAGGAAACACTGCTTAGTTCAAAATCAGGAAGGGAGTGTGTCAGGGCTGTGTCTGGCTCCATACCTTTTCAATCTATATGCAGAACAGATCATTCAGGTGGCTGGGCTTTATGAGGCAGAATGTGGCATCAGGATTGGAGGAAGACTTATCAACAACCTGCGTTATGCAGATGACACAACCCTGCTTGCTGAAACTGAGGCAGACCTGACGTGCTTGTTGCAGAAGGTAAGGATGGCAGTCTTCAATTTGAATTGAAGTTCAGCATCAAGAAGACAAAGATTCTCACCATTGGGCCAATTGACAGCACCATGGTAGGTGGTGAAGAGATTGAGGTTGTTAACAATTATAGCTTGCTTGTCTCCACAGTTAACATTTTTGGCACCAGTATTCAGGAAATCAAAAGAAAAATTGCACTGGGAAAATCTGCTGTCAGGGACATTTCCAGAGCAACGATATCAGTCTAGAGACTAAGGTGCACCTAATCCAGGCCATGGTATTTGCTGTGCATCAGAGAGCTGGACAAATGACTAAGGATGACAAAAGAAGAATCAATGTCTCCAAATTGTGGTGCTGGAAAAGAGTTTGAACATATCATGGACTGCCAAGAAAACAAACAGGTCTGTCTTGGAGAGGGTAAAACCAAGTTTCTCCTTAGAGATGAGGATTTTGAAGCTCTGCCTCATGTACTTTGGGTATGTGGCCTGGAGGCACCAATCCTTGGAGAAGGACACCATGCTTAAAAGGGTGGAAGGACATCACAGGAGAGGAAGACCCTGGTTGAGGTGGATTGATACAGTAACTAGGGCAATAGGGGTAGGTGCATTGGAGTCAGTGAGATTGGCTCAGGACAGGGCAGGCTTCAGAGTTGTTGTACATAGGGTTGCTATGAATCGCCGGCAACTCAATGGCACATAACAACAACATAATATAATCACTTTCAGTATACTTATGTCTATATTTTTAAAAAGTTTCAGACAGCAAAGGTTCTGCACACCTTTACCAATACCTGAGGGCAGACCAGTATGAGAGTGACTACGTAGCAACCCACTGCTAATTAGCTCTCAAGAACGTGTCTTAGCCCCTTGTAGTTGTTACACGCTGTAGAGTCAGAACTGACTCATAGCTGACCTCGAGTGAGTTTTCAGAGGCAGAACATAACATGAGAGGAAATTGCCCAGCCTCCTTTAGAGCAGTTGGTGGATTTCAACCACATATCTTACCCCTAGGTCACCGGAAGTCTCTACAGCCATTGGTGAGGTCAATAAAGGTCTTGTAGGACGGAAGCTCAGGGAGCTTCTTGGTTGTTGACTGTGCCTGGGCGCGGGTAGCACAGCTCTTTTTGGATCATGGAGGTTCTGTGTCCTTTCTAGCCTTCATGCTAGAGTTCTCTTTCTCCTCTTTTTTTTAAGTGTCCTATCACCAAGAACAATGATCACAAGATAATAAAAAGTACAAAGATTTTTTTTTAAAAAAAAACAACCTTGTGAATATTATTCTTTTGTTTTTCATCTTACTCCTGCATTCAAGTTACTAAGTCATCCAAATATTCCAGAACTTACTATTGGAAGGGCTGTTCATCTAGTCATTTTCAACCCATTAATTCCTAGAGCTCTACTGGAGACGCCTTAAGCACTGCCCCAAGCTAAAAAGGGAAGGCAGTAATTGGAGTTTAGGTCTATTTACCCTTCCAGCTAGATTTGATTCTGTTCTATATGTTATGTATTATCCTAGGCAAGATTTTTTTGGGGGGAACCCCTAATTATACTCTTTTAATGGGAGAAGGATGGGCAATCTCCTCCTGTGTGATTCATTGCCTCTGAAAATCTGCTAGAGGGTCAGCTATGAGTCGATTCAGACTTAATGGCAAACAACAACAACAACACCATACCCCTTTAAGGAAAATAACAGATCAAACAAGCTCTGTAAATGGTTCTCTTCACTTATTTTACATCTTTTGTTTCTCTGCCTTCAAGACTCAGTCCTTAGTAATCTTAGGTTTAGTTTTAGAAATGTATTCTTTACAGCTGATATTGCAATTGATCATTCTAATTGGTACACATATAGAGTGAAAGGAGTTGCTATTAATAGTTACTCTGGAATAATAGGTATGAGTAGAGATGGTCTCAAGCAAACAGCAATGTATGGTTATCCTACTGAAGCAAACTTAAATCTACCTCCTAGGAAATTTTTACTAGCTTATTCTTATTCTTCCTTTTTGAACCACAAACATCAGTTTAACCTCATTATCCTTCGAAATTTGGAAGCAGGAGTGGCATCTAAACAACCTGCCTCTGGAAACTCTATGAACTTTGATGAATGATGATAGTTATAGAAAGGCTTCACACATTTTGTTCATAGGGTTGCTATGAGTCGTGCTCAACTCGATGACAATCAACAACAACAACAACAACAACAACAACATAGCCTTCAAATACTAGAAGGTAACTGTTCTGATGTTCCTCCTCATTTAATTGTATTTTTTCCTGAAGCATGATTTATAGACTAGTCCCCCAGTCATGGCTTCTCTCACCCCCATCCCCCCATATTCTGCAGTTGTTTTCCTGGTGTATCCAGATATGGAAAGAATATTTCAAACACATTTTATACAGGATTAATGAAACAGGCTTTTAAAATTATAGATGGTTTGTGCTAGAAGGAAATACAAGAGCAAGCTTTTTGGCTCTCATTAAAAATCTGGTGACCCACTGTTAAGTGATTACATAAGAATCAATAATAGAGTTTGAAAAAAAATAATGCAAATATCTGTGCTTGCCTTCAGAGAATCGTATTATTAAGTTGCTCTGAATTCAGTCTGAAATTTCCCTTGTGTTCTGTTGCTTGATCATTTTCAGGAAACACTAAGGAACCCACTATTTCCCAAACTATAGACCTTTTACTCAATCAAGTAAATATCACTTTTCACCCTCATATTTGATATCTTCCAAATATACAGATGGTATTACGAGTAATAAAAAGATGTCTAAAAGTTATCTGATTCATCAAGATAATAAAAAACCAACAAAAACAATGAAAATAAAAGTTACCTGATTCATAATAGCTATTTGTTTTTATGTTTTTACCCCTCAGCAAACAACGACTTCTTGTTGTGGTTGCTATGTGCAATCATAGCGACCGTATATACAATAGCTCAGAACACTGCCCTATCCCGAGTCAATTCTACTGTTTCAGACACACCTACCCTCATTACTTCAGTTATTGTGTCACTCAATCTCATCAGTGTCTTCCTCTCTTGCACTGTCCCTCCACCTTCCAAAGATGATGTTCTGCTCCAAGGATCTGTCCCTCCTTGCAATATGCCCAAAGCATTTCAGATGGAGCTTCAAAATCCTTGCCTCCAAGGAACAGCTTGGTTTTACCCTTTCCAGGACAGATCTGTTGTTCTCTTAGCAGCCCATGATAAGCTCAGTACTCTTCGCCCACACCACAACTCAAAGGCATCAATCCTCCTTCTACCATCCTTCGTCATTGTCTAGCTCTCTGATGCATAGCAAGTAACTGTGAACTGACAACGGTGCTCTTCAGTACTCTGGAGAGGTCCCTGACAGCAAACTTTTCCAATGCATTTTTACTTTTGATGTTCTGATTGCTGGTTTGAGACCTTTAACACTGATGGGTTAAGACCAGATGAGCTGTGGGAGAATGCAAAGAATATCAGCCATGAAGAATGCAGAAGACCATTACAAAGATGGAGGAGGAAGAAATGACAAGGAGGGATGTCAGAAGACCCTGAACATTGCATGAACTTTCCAAGAATCCAAAACAAAGGGGAGAAATCAAGAAGTTAAGGAGTTGAACAGAAAGTTTCAGAGTAGCTTGCAAAGACCAAGCAAAGTATCATGAAGAAACACGTGAAGAGCTGGAGTTGGAAAATCAAAAGGGACGAAATTGCTCAGCTCTTCTTACACAAAAGGAACTGAATGAAAATTCAAGCCTCGATTTGCAATACTTAAGGATGCTGTGGCAGATGGTTGAATGCCCTAGGAAGCATCAAAAGAAGATGGAAGGAGTACATGGAGTCACTACCCCAAAAAGAACTGGCTGACACAGAAGAACTTCATGAAACAACTTATGCTCAAGAGGGAATGGTGATGAAAAGGGAAGTTCAAGGTGGTCTCAAGGAATTGGAAAAAAACAAGATCCCAGGAATTGAGGACACACCAATTGACGTATTTCAAAAAACAAATGCTGTTCTGCACATGCTCACCAGGTGATACAAAGAAATCTGTCCAACAACTACCTTGCTAACTGACTGGAAGAGATCTGTATTCTCATTCCAAAAAAGAAAAAAAAAGGTAATCTGACAGTGTGTGAAAATTATCAAACAATATAGTCAGTATCACACTTCAACAGGATCTTGAAGATTATCCAAAAATGAGTGGAACAGAGAACAGCCAGATGTGCAATCTGAGTTTAGGAGAGGCCGTGGCACTAGGGACGTTATAGTCAATGTGAGATGAATCGTAGTTGAAAGCAGGGAGTACCAGAGAACTGTCTTTCTGTGTTTCATTGACTATGAAAAGGCATTTTACTGTGTGGATGACAACAAATTGTAGCAAACTTTGAGTAGAATGGGAGTCCCAGAACACTGAATTGTCATCAAGTGAAACCTACACTTGGACCAAGAAGAAGTCCAGAACAGAGCAAGGAAACACTGTGTGGTCCAAAATCAGGAACGGTGTATGTCACAGATGCATCCTATCACCGTACGTTTTCAATCAAACAGCTTCTGAAAAGAAAAACTTTATCATGTACGACTCGCTTTCATTAAGCTATATTGAGTCACCTATGACTCACTGTGATCTTGTTTATGACAAAACAAAGTGTGGTGTGATCCTATGACATATTTACCATAGTAGGCATGATTGAGCCCATTGTTCTAGCCTCAGTGTCAGGCTCTATCTTCAAGATATCAGGTATGATGTTCTTCTCCAGGGATTGATACCTCTTTAGAAGTTGTACAATGGAAGTGAGACCACTGTTACTTCTAAGTACTATTCTGAATCGTCTTCCTGCAAGATGTTGTTGTTTTGGGCCATCAAATTGGCTACAGCTCATAGCAATCATATGAAAAACAGATCAGGACCTTGTCTTACCCTTCTCCATCCTTACTTCTCTGACATGCTTGAGCCTTTTGTTATGGTTACTGGGCCAATCGATCTTGTTGAGGCTCTTCTTCTCTTTCCCTGACCCTCCTATTCTCATCATTTCTTTTCCCAAGAACTAGACCCTCCTGACAGCATACCCGAAGTGTGTGAGATACAGTCCCACCATCTTTGCTTGTAAGGGGCACTCCAGTTGCACCTCCTTCAAGACCAACTTACTTGTTTTTCTGGCTATCCCTGGAATATTTCAACACCCTGCCAGCAGCACAATTCAAAGACGTCGAAGTTTCTTCCTTCCTCCTTATTAATTATCAGTATTATTGACTCTCCAACTTTCAGAAGCATAGGAAGCAACTGAAAAGAATTTGTCTTGGATCAAGTGCACCTTAGTCTTTAAATTGACTTTGTTTCTCTCTAGTACTCTGCATAGGTCCTTACCAACAAATTTTCCCCAAAGCAGCAAGTCTTTTGGTTTCTTCACTGCTACTACTAAGGTTATGGATTGTGAATCCAAATAAAATGAAGTTATTGACAACTTCAATCTTTTCTCCATCTATCATAATGTTGCCTATTGGCCCCATGCTGAAATTTTGTTTTCTTGATGTTTAGATGTAACCCATATTGAAGACTACAGTCTTTAATCTTCTGCAATAAGTTCTTCACTTCTTGCAAGCAAGATTTTATCATCTGCATAACAGAGGTTGTTGATGAGTATCTCTTTAATCTTGATGTTTTATTTCCCTTAATATAGTCCAGATTTGTGAGTGTTTTTCTCAGCACACAGACTGAAAAGGTATGGAGAAAGGTACAACCCTGATGTAAACTTTTCCTGATTTTAAACTATGCAGTGTTCCCTTGCTCTGTTCGGACAGCTACTTCTCCGTCAATGCCCAAGTTTCAAATAAGCACAATTAAGTGTTCTGTGATTTCCATTCTTCTCAAAGTTTTCTCTAATTTGTTATGATCTATATAGTCAAATAACTTTGCATAGTCAATAAAACAAAGTAAACATCTTTCTGGTATTCTCTGCTTTCAGTCAAGATCCATTTGACGTAAGCAATTATACCCTCATTCCATGGCCTTTTCTGAATCCAGATTGAATTTCTGGCAATTCCCTGTCATTTTAGCATCTGCATAACATAGGCTGTTGATGAGTATCTCTTCAATCTTGATGTTATATTTAACTTCATATAGTTCAGATTTTTGAGTGTTTTTCTCAGCACACAGATTGTGTTTGAGCCATTTTAATAATGGCTAATAATTTATTTATATGTTTGAATAGAATCTTCAGCAAGATTTTACTTGTCTGTGATATTAATGACATTGTTCAATAATTTTCACATTTGGTTGTAGCACCCTTTTTAGGATGGGATAAAAGTATAGATCTTTTCTGGTGAGTTGGCTCAGAAGTTGTCTTCTTAATTTCTTGGGAGAAACTAGTGAGCACGTCCAGGACTGCATCTAATCACTGAAACACTTCAATTAGTATTCCATCAGTTCTTGGAGGGTTTCATTTATTTATTTCCTTATTTATTACCAGTGCCTTCAGCGTAGCTTGAATGTCTTCCTTCACTATCATTGGTTTGTGATTATATGCTACTTCCTGAAATGGTTCGGTGTTGACCAATTCTTTTTTTGTGCAGTGACTGTATGTTCTTTTCTTCTGACTTTAATGTGTTTTGCATCATTCAAATTTGTCCAAAGAATCCTTCAGTATTGTGGCTTATCGTTTGAATTTATTCTACAGTTCTTTCAGCTTGAGAAATTGCCAGTGTTCTTCCCTTTTACTTTTCCTTTAAGATAGCTGTGTTCGTTCCCTGCAAGAACATGGCACATTCAATATTTTTTCACCAACATCGAAATTAAAATGCATCAGTTCTCCTTTGATCTTCCTTTTTCATGGTCCAGTTTTCAAATGCATAGGAGGCAAATAAAAATTTCAGTCTTTTGACTTGAAAGATAATGCCAGATAAGCTACTATCACAAATGGTTGGGGATAGGACTGTAAATGTTTAACATGGGTTTTTTTTTTTTTTGTTTGTTTGTTTTCAGGAAGAAGTAAGTACTGGTTTATAATGTTTTCATTTTCTTCAGTGAAAATGTTTCTCTTATGGCCAATTTCAAGCTACTAATCTGAATTCATTCAATGTGGAGTTGGGAAGAGGTATGCATGTTGTATGTACTGCACTGTTCTCATGACTCCTAGTTCAGTGTTCCTTCCACTACTCCATGAACAAAGTTGTCACGTTTTGAGGACACATTTATTATTTTGTTGTTAGACACCATCAAGTTGAGTATGACTTACAGTAACCACATGAACAACAGACCTGAACAATTAAGCCCATTGCAACAGTCACTGTGTCAATCCATCTCATTGGAGGGTTTTACTGTCTTTTGTTAATCTTTCATCTTCCCAAGCATGATGTTCCTCTCCAAGGAACAGCGTCTCCTAGCAACATGTCCAGATTATGAGAGATGGGGCTTCATCATCTTTATCTCCAAGAGCATTCTGGCTGCACTTGGTCCAAAACATATCTGTTGGATCTGTTGACAGTCCATGGGATATTCAGTCCTCTTCTCTAACACCACTGTCCACAGGCCGCAGCCATCCTTATTCATTGTCAAGCTCTCAGATGCATAGCAGGTGATTGAAAAGACCATGGCCTGAATAAAGCACACCTTGGTTTTCAAACTGACATCATTGCTCCTTAGTAATTTGGAGAGGATCCTGACAGAAGACTTGCCCAGTGCAGTATGTCTCCTGATCTTCTAACTTCTGGTACCAACAGTGTTAATTGTGGCTCCCAGTAAGATGAAATCATTGATAATTTCCACCATTTATTCATTTATCATGATGTTTTTGATAGTTGCAGTGATGAGGACTTATGTCTTCTTGATGTAGAGATGCATTAGAGGCTCATTTGAACTTCTGAGAGGTCAGGTCACACTACTCTAGTCTTACATTTGCTTTCTTTGGTTCTCCAGAAAGTTTCCAAAGCTCTGGGCTTTTTCCTTTTTGTCTTATTCTTTGGCACTGTTCAGATTTATCTTCATTTTCATATCATCCAACTATTAAAGTTTATCTGAACTGACTGCCATTGACTATGTAGTATCTCTGAAAAGCATCATGAGTTTACATTCTGTCAATTATTTTCAGCTTTCAATAATATAATGGTTCTCTGAATGAGCTCTAAGGAACACTAATCCTTAAATATGCTCAAAGGAAAGGGACATTTGTGATCTAATATCAATGTTACACATGGACTGCTAAGAAAACAAACAGATTCACCCTGGAGAGGGTTAAACCATGCTGCTCCTTGGAGGCAAGGATTCTGAGGCTCCGTCTAACATACTTTGGTCCTGTTGTAAGGAGAGACTGGTCCTTGGAGAAGGACATCTTGCTTGGGAGGGTGGAGGGAAGGCGCAGGAGGGGAAGGCCCTCTATGAGGTGGATTGATTCAGTGACTGGGTTAATCGGGATGGGAGTGTCAGAGACAGTGCGATTGGCACAGGACAGAATCGAGTTTAGGGCTGTTGTACATAGGGTCGCTATGAGTTGCAAGCGACTCGACGACACATAACAACAACGATATCAATGAGTAACATGATATACTATTATATTGTGTAGTACAGCTGTTCATTACATCTTTCCACTGTTATTCCTTGGAGAGTCATAGTCCATATTCATTCACAGAATTAATGATTCTGAAAAGTCTTCCAATAATGCCTAGTCTCACTCTGGTTTAATCTAGCATTTCTCAAATTTACTGACGTGCAGACCTTTTCATCACTAATCCTCATTTAAATCTTGTGGAATATGCCTTGGGAAATACTGAGCTTATAGCTTACAGAAGAATCTCTTCTATATAATTTGAAAATCCACATTCTATATTGGATTTCTCTCTAAGCTTCCCACATCTGACAAATGCCCCCTCTCCCTTGTTCGGTTTGATTTGCAGACAGAAAAAGACTGATGCATTATGATTGGTGCAGCAGTTTCAGGCTTCCACGCCAGATTTGTTTACATCCTCCAGGGTCCTTATGTAACCTTCTTAAGCTGTTCGTTTATGCATAAGGAAAGTAATCTTTTAATACGAGCAAGTCTTTTTATAGATGAACACAAAAGATGATCTTTGTTTTCTTGCTTTACTAAGACATACTTGACTAGAATTAATGACAAAATAGTTATTGGTGAGCAGGGATAGGGTGTAGGAATGCAAGGAAGTGAGATAATAGAGGAACTTGACAGGCAGAGAATTATGGAGATGTTAGTAAATACGAAAAAGGTGGAACAAGTGCTTCAGTGCTAGTCAAAATTTGATGGTTCAAATCCACCCAAAGGTGTCTTGGAAGACAAATTTAGTAATCTGAGGCCTTTAAAACTCTGTAGAGCAGTTTGATTCTGCATCCTTGTGGACCCCATGAGTCAACAGCATAGGTCAAACTCAAGAGCAACAAACAACAGGCAATAGGGAATGTGCTCACTTTAAGAAGCTCGTTCAAGACAAAGAAGGTTATCATCTCCTCTCGAATTTACTAGTAGTCAGCTTGTTGTTAACGTGCCATGGAGTCGCTTGCGACTCATAGCGACCCCATGTACAATAGCCGTGAAGCCTGCCAACCTTATTGTCTCTGACATACCTCCCTCATTACCCCAGTCACTCCAGGATGGAATCAATCCATCTCATGGAGGGTCTTCCTGTCTTGCTTTATTTAAAAAGTTTGTTAATAATTAATTCGTATTCTTTACCTTAGATTATGACGTGGCTCCAGATTTAAGCAGCAACTCCTGAGGTGATCCAAGAGATCTCAGTTTATTGTCTTTTTGCTGTTACTACATTGCATTGTTCGCCTTAGACATCATCACCTCCTTCTTGCATTGTGCCGCTCTGCGTGAGACACTGCAATGGTGCTAATATTCACCCCTGGCTTCCAAGGCAATAGTCAGGAATCCCTTACTCTTCTAGGGTAGTATCCCTGGGGAATCAAATCCACCCAAAGGAAAAATAAGGTTATCAATAGTTTTCTCCTGAGTGCCCAGTGGAATTATAGCATTGATATGAATTTCTCTCTGATGAGTCTTTTTGTCTTTGGGGAATTATCTGTTCTCCAATTGATCCAATCTATACCCGCAGAGAATAGAAATACTTTACCAACCATCATGGCTCTAAGTCTCAAGAGTCCGTGAGAAAAAATGTGGGAAATGCAATACTACTTTTTTCTATTGCCTTAGTTACCTATATCTGTCTTGAAGAAATGCTTCTTGACATGCAACTCCCTAAGGCCAGCCTTCTCTGCTGCCCTGGCTATTCGATGACTGCCAAATATCTAACCTGCAGCCCCTTCTCTGCTAACACTCTTATTCTAATTCTTCACCCTTCTCCAGCGAAACCTCATTCCTTTTAGAGATTATCTGCTTTTGCAATGTAGTAGGGTCACCATGTACTCACCTTTTATAAAATGGAACTTCCTGGGAATTTCCTCTTATGTCCAAACCTAAAAGGACACTGATTTTTAACAGGAAGCCACTGAAGTTGGAGAGGAACTGTTGAAATCCTCTTAATTCGTTCTGTTCCCTTGTGAGTTAACTGTTTCTACGAACTCCCCAGTGGCCCTCAGAGGGAGCCCATGGTTGGTGTGTTTTAAGTGATTACATTACAAGCTGTTGAGTCCATTCAGTATTCCTCAGCCAGGAGCTGAGCTAGGAGACCAGGTGTTTCGTGTAGGTTTTAATTACGGACACGTTTTCCCTGCTTGAATTTCTATCCCTGGTCTTTTATCACAGCTGGCCCTCCCACCCACAATCCTTCTGTGAGTACAGCAAAGCTGGCTCAGTCAGCAAGGTCTATTCCTGATAGTTGCTTCAGGCTCCTTTCAGTTTGTACTGAGCCTAACCTTCCCTGTATGTTCCTCTCATACTTTGATCTTTGACTTTTGATGTACTTCTATGTCTTATAGCCTCCAGGAATTTTGACCCAATTGATTCTTTTCCCCTCCCTGGTTTACAAGCTGACGTCTACTTGAAGCTTCAGTTCTTGGACTCAACAAGCTCTTTGCTTGGCATCCTCTTTCATATACTCTCTAATTCCACACACTTGACAATTTAAATGGCTAATAGTCATAAGCAGTCTTGGACCATGTGGAATATATGCATCAAGAAGAAGGGGGTCGGAAATGTCATTGGAAAATGAATGCCCAAGCCCCCCACTAGCCATCTTCTGAAGGGATGATTCCAATGGAACCATGGTATGTCAGATCATGCTACAGCTGATGGCACTCATGATTCAACTAGCAGAGGTAAGGTTGGAACTTCTCTGGTTCCATTTCTAAACACTTTTACACCATACTACTATTGATCTACTGCCAAACAAGTTCAAGGAGGATTTTGACAAACTACCAGGCCTTCATATAAAAGTGTATCTTTATGTCTACACTACAGTCAAGGTTCTTGAGATTTGGGAATACTGCAAGAGGCTTGTATCTTCTGTTGGTTAGGGCAAGGGACTGTTCTCCAATTCCTCTCCAACAACCTGGGAGTATCCATTTATGAAGGTCAATCAAGTCATCGTCTTTCCTATGTGTGACATAGTTCCTTAGGCTTGAGAATGGAACGGAAGTGAGCAATATACTCACTTAGTTGAAGTAGACAGAAAGTGGGCTTCTGGAGTAGTTTAAATTCTTAGTGTTATATTTTTTAAAAAAGAAATAGTATTTTTTATTTTTTAAAATAGTATATTTATATATATTTTTATAAACCTACTGTATATGCAGAACAGACCATCCGCGAGGCTGGGCTATATGGAGTGTGGCATCATGTTTGGTGGAAGATTCATCAACAACTTGTGTTATGCAGATGACAAATCCTGCTTGCTGAAACTGAAGAGGACCTGAAGCACTTGCTGCAGAAGATCAAGGACTGAAGCCTTCAGTATGGACTGAGGTTTAATATCAAGAAGACAAAGATTCTCACCACTGGGCCAATTGGCAGCATCAGTATGGATGGTGAAGAGATTGAGATTGTTCACAGCTTTGGTTTGCTTGACTCCACAGTCAACACTCTTGGCAACAGCAGCCAGGAAATTAAAAGATGTATTGCGATTGGAAAGTCTGCTGTTAGGGACCTCTCCACAGTACTGAAGAGCAATGGTGTCACTCTGGACACTAAAGTGTGTGTGATACAGGCCATGGTCATTGCAACCACTCACTGGGTGTCAGGTAATGACTAGGAAGGATAGAAGGAGAATTGATGCCTTTGAGCTGTGGTGCTTGAGAAGAGTATTGAAAGTACCATGGACTGCTAAGAAAACAAACAGATTCATCTGGGAGAGGATTAAACCAGGCTGCTCCTTGGAGGCAAAGATTCTGAAGCTTCGTCTGACATACTTCGGACATGTTGCAAGGAGGGACCAGACCTTGGAGAAGGATGTGATGCTGGGGAGGGTGGAGCGACAGCACAGGAGAGGAAGACCTTCTATAAGAGGGATTAATCCAGTGACTGGGGTAATTGAGGTAGTTCTGTCTGAGACAGAGAGATAGGCACAAGACAGAACAGGGTTTAGAGCTGTTTAACATAGGGTCGCTATGAGTCGCATGTGACTCAACTCGATGGAGCATAACAACAACAACAACAATGCCTTGTCAGCATTTGCTGTCTTTCTGCAGTCCTTTTGGTTTGAAAGATTTCTAAAGGTTACTACTCTCGGACTAGAATAAAGTTTGCCTTGTGATGTGGTATGTGATATGTTGAACTGCTCCTCTGTAAAACCAGTGCTTCACCTCCACTAGTGGCTCCATGGCAGATAGATAGGCGGTCTCCTCTTGTAAAAATCTATACTTTTGAAAATCTGATAGAAGGTCTCCTTAAGTTGGAATTGGCTTGATGGCAGTAGGTTTGGTGTTGAGTTAGTTTTGCCATGTAGGGTATGGAATACATCTTTTGATGGGAATTCTGGGAAATGCAGAAAATGTATTTTAATTTTAGTGGTATCTTTTGTGCTGAGAGAGTTGAAGCACCTGAGTTCTTCTGGAAGCATTTAAATGGCTAATTAGCACATGTATGCCAGACAGTATAAAGCACAGAAAACAAAATATGAGAGGTCTCTTATTTGAAAACATCAAGTGGTCCTTATTCTTACTTCCTTGATGAAAATTCATGGCTGTCAGGTCGATTCCAACTCACAGTGACTCTAGAACAAAGTAGAAATAATTGCCCTATGACGTTTCCAAGACTTCCTTACAGAAGTGGACTGCCTAATTTTTTTCTTTTTTCAGTGATTGGTTATTTACGATCGCTGCCTGTGAGGTTGCAGCTAAGTGTTTCAATGATGATACTTTGATACCAAACCAAAACCTCGCTGCCATCGAGTATATTCCAACTCATAATGACAAGGTAGAACTGAACAGAACTGTCCATGTGGTTTCCAAAACTGTAAATCTATACAGAAACACACTGCCTCATCTGTCTCCTGTCAAGTCACAGGTGGATTCAAGCATCAAGCTTTTCGTTGGTAATCGAATGCTTTTCCCTTTAGGTCATTAGAGCTCCTAAACTTTGCTAGATTCTGTAACTTACTGAGGAGAGGCTAGCAGCGCTAAATAGGAATGGGCTGCAGAAAGGTTTTGTTTCCATTTAAATGGAAGTTTTTATTGAGATAATTGGAGCTACACAGAGAGTTGTGAGAAATAATACAGAGAGACCTTTTGTATGTTCCTTTCCAGTTTCTCATAATGGCAACAAATTAGAAGACTGCAGTATAATATCACTATATTACTGATAATATTGCAGATTACTGATATTACTGATACCCTATCAGTAATAGTATACTAATAATATAGCTACATAATATAGTAATATTACTATATTACTGATAATTTTATTGATTACCAATGTGACTTATATATCTCAGCAGTAATAACATTATTGCTGATCCTATTGAGATTTACCCTGTTTGCCTTATTTGTATGTGTGTCTTTAAACCTTGTACAACTTTATCATTTGTGTGGGTTCACGTACCTCCCCACCCTCAAGATTCTGAATAATTCCAACACCGCAAGGATTCCTCCTTTCTTTTAAAATCACACCAACTTTCCTCCAGCTGCCTTCTCTCTCCCAACTCCAATTTCTATATTCATTTCTAAAATTTTACCAATTAATAAATATTATCCAAATAAAATAGTATCTAATTCTTGGGGAATGGCTTTTAAAATTTAACATAATTTCTTAGATACTCACCTACATTTTTAGTACATTCAATAGCTATTTCTTTTTTATTGCATCATATATGTTTTGTTGTTATGTTTCGTCGAGTTGCTTGTGACTCATAATGACCCTGTGTACAACAGCCCTAAACTCTGCTCTGTCCTGTGCCAATCGCACCGTCTCCAACACACCCATCCCGATTACCCAGTCACTGAATCAATCTACCTCATAGGGGGCCTTCCCCTTCTGCGCTGTCCCTCCACCCTCCAAGGACCGGTCCCTCCTTGCAACATGTCCAAAGTATGTCAGACAGAGTCTTAGAATCCTTGCCTCCAAGGAGCAGCCCCATTTGACACTTTCCAGGATGGATCTTTTTGTTTTCCTAGCAGTTCCTCAATACTCTTCTCCAGCACCACAGCTCAAAGGCATCAATTCTCCTTCTATCCTCCTTGGTCATTGTCCAACTCTCTGAGGCATAACAAGTGATTGCAAAGACCATGGCACACCTTAGTCTCCAAAGAGACACCATTGCTCTTCAGTACTTTGGAGAGGTCCCTAACAGCAGACTTTCCCATGGCAATATACCTTCTAATTTCCTGGCTGCTGGTGCTGAAAGTCTTGACTGTGGAGCCAAGCAAACTGAAGGTGTGAACAATCTCAAATCTCTTCACCATCCATCCTGATGCTGCCAATTGGCCCAGTGGTGAGAATCTTTGTCTTCTTGACACTGAGCCTCAATCCATACTGGAGGCTGCAGTACTTGACCCTCTGCAGCAAGTGCTTCAGGTCCTCCTCAGTTTCAGCAAGCAGGGTTGTGTGATCCGCATAATGCAGATTGTTGATAGATCTTCCACCAATCTTGACCCCACGTTTTTGCTCATAGAGCCCAGCCTCCCGGATAATCTGTTCTGCATACAGGTTGAAAAGGTATGGAGATTGAATGCATCCCTGGTGTATGCCTTTAGCAATTTTCAACCATGCAGTGTTCCCTTGCTCTGTTCTGACGACTGCCCCCTGGTCCAAGTATAAGTTTCGCATTAGAACAATCAAGTGTTCTGGGATTCCCATTCTTCTCAGAGTCAGCCACAGTTTGTTATGATCCACGCAGTCAAATGCCTTTGCATAGTCAATGAAACACAGATAGACATATATATCATGTATAGAAACAATAATTTTTTAGACTTGTTCCTATTTGGGCTATTATTACAAATAAAGTTGCCATGGATATTCATATGGAAAGGGAGGCGTGTGCATGTGTATATGTGTAAATTGGTGTTTCTCCAGGATAAATATTTTGGAGTATAATTTTTGAGATTTATGTTAGTTGTGTATTTAGTTTTTAAAGAAACTGCTAAACTCTTACAAAGTGATTGTTCTACATTACACACCTGGCAAATTCTGACCCTTTGACATTGCTACTATACTTGGTTTTGTATTTAAATTTTTACTATTTTGATAGATGAATATAATGTATTTTTGTTTTAATTTATGTTAAAATAATGGATAATCATGTTGAATATAATTTTAGATACATATTCATCAGCTATAAATCATTATTAGTAAAATTTCTGTTTATCATTCCCCCCCCCATTTTTTAAATTGGATTATTTTACTACTAAATTTTGAGAATTCTCTATAAATTTTAGATGCTGGCCTTTTGTCAAATGTGTGGCTTGCAGATACTTCTATATATTAACTTGTCTTTTCATCTTCAATACCTGGATTTTTACAGTGCAACATTTTCAATTTTGATAATGTTCAAAACATCAATTTTTCCTTTTTATGCATTATCACTTTAGTGTAAAGTGTATGAATTATTAATATAAACCCAGATTATAAAACAATTTGTATAGCCCTAGACTGCAGCAATTACAAACAGGCATATAAACTGTATACCAACTATTTGTATAGACGTAGATTCTCAAGGAGCTCTGGTGGCCTAATGGGAAGAAGCTATGCTTCAATCCTGAAGGTACAAGGTTAGACTGCCAGCTTCCCCAGAAGAGAAGGCAATCTCCTTCCATGTTAAACCTGCTGGAGGGTCAGCGAAGATTGGTTTCCACCCTACAGTGCACACCACCACCAACAATAACAGATCCTCCAAATTTTTCTTTATATTTTTTTCCTGAAAGTTTTTTACAGTGTGAATTTAAGATTATGGTCCATTTTGAATTAATTTTTATACGGTGTGAGGCTTTGTTTTAGATTATTAAACTTTGTCTACAGAAGCCCATTACTTTCATTCAATTTGCCTAAAAACATCCCTATTCTAATACCTTTTTTAAAGCCTCAAATTTGATTCAGGAGAATATTTGTCTTTTGATCTGATTTTGAGATGCTCCTCTTCTACCACAAAGTGTTAGCATTCATTATAGATAAAGTTAGTAAAGGTATGTAAGATTCTGTGAGGAAGATTTTAATTTACTTAAACACTTTATAAAGGATATTGCTTTTAAAGTTTTCCAGACGACTTAAAGTTCAGGGCAGGATCTGTCAAGTGTCCATTCATCACTAAAGATTACTCTTTCATCAGAAGACTGAATGGAATGAGATAATTTCACGGGCATAGTTCCAGAAAGATCTTGAAGTCCACTGCATGATCAAAGCTTAGGCCAATAGATTTTCAGAATCAGCAAATCTCCACACAATTTCTGTGCAACTTCCATAGAAGGAGCTGGAAAGTTAAATAGCATAGAATAATTGACTGGTCAATTGAATGGAAAACTCTCTCCAGTATTCTTCTGTACTCTAGGTCTAAGATGCCAGCAGATAAACCTGCCATAGGTCATATTATCCTTGTCTCTCTGATCCTCCAAATAAAAGATTCCCCCTGCCCCCTTCTTTCATCAGGCTGGGTGAAAGATGGCAAGGACATATTTCTTCAAACTCTAGTGCTTAAATATTTCTGCAGTATTCTGTACTGCAGTCTCAGAAGTATGCAGTTTGAATCCACCAGATGCTCTGCTCAAGAAGAAGGGGCAATCTCCTCCCGTACCAGTCAGATCTGATTTGATGGTACACACACACACACACACAAATAATAAAATAAAAATAAAAAAATCTCCACAGTATTCAAATAAAACACACACTGTTACTGATCAGAAATCAAGAAATACCATTTCTTGGAAAATTCTCAACTTAATTGCCCTCTGTACAGTTGCAGTCCTCCTAACTGGCAGGGGAGCAGTGAGGTAAATTGGAATCAGTACTAAGTACTAGATTACAGCTCTCAGGTCCGAAATCTAGTCTAGTCTTCATTACCTCTGGGGCCTTCGGTCTGGCCTCTGACCTCTCAGCACTTCAGTTGCCTTTTCCTCGGAATGGCAATAAGACTTGTCTTACTTCACTACAATTGTGAGGCTCAAATGAGATAATAAATGTGAGATAATAAATGTGAGAGTGCTTGGAAAAATTCCAGTCTCTAGATTGAAAGGGGCTCTGAGGGATTCACAATAGCAGGCTTCCCTGGCTGTTGAGAGACCCTGACTGCTGTGCATCTCTTCCCCACCCTTACATATTCTC